>NC_091210.1:9094090-9120650 GCF_040958095.1 Procambarus clarkii | reverse complement strand
TCCCTGGCCTACAGTGTTGGTGAGAGGGTGAGTGTTGCCTCCCTGGCCTACTGTGTTGGTGAGAGGGTGAGTGTTGTCACCCTGGCCTACTGTGTTGGTGAGAGGGATAGTGTTGCCTCCCTGGCCTACTGTGTTGGTGAGAGGGTCAGTGTTGCCTCCCTGGTCTACATTATTGGTGAGAGGGAGAGTGTTGCCTCCCTGGCCTACTGTGTTGTGAGAGGGTGAGTGTTGTCACTCTGGCCTACTGTGTTAGTGAGAGGGTGAGTGTTGCCTCCCTGGCCTACTGTGTTGGTGAGAGAGTCAGTGTTGCCTTCCTGGCCTACTGTGTTGGTGAGAGGGTCAGTGTGTCCTCCCTGGCCTACTGTGTTGGTGAGAGGGTCAGTGTTGTCTCCCTGGCCTACTGTGTTGGTGAGAGGGTGAGTGTTGCCTCCCTGGCCTACTGTGTTGGTGAGAGGGTGAGTATTGTCACCCTGGCCTACTGTGTTGGTGAAAGGGTGAGTGTTGTCACCCTGGCCTACTGTGTTGGTGAGAGGGTCAGTGTTGTCACCCTGGCCTACTGTGTTGGTGAGAGGCTGGGTGTTGTCACCCTGGCCTACTGTGTTGGTGAGAGGAGTGAGTGTGGTCACCCTGGCCTACTGTGTTGTCTCCCTTGCCTACTGTGTTGGTGAGAGGGTGAGTGTTGCCTCCCTGGCCTACTGTGTTGGTGAGAGGGTGAGTGTGGTCACCCTGGCCTACTGTGTTGGTGAGAGGGTGAGTGTGGTCACCCTGGCCTACTGTGTTGGTGAGAGGGTGAGTGTTGTCACCCTGGCCTACTGTGTTGGTGAGAGGGTGAATGTGGTCACCCTGGCCTACTGTGTTGGTGAGAGGGTCAGTGTGGTCACCCTGGCCTACTGTGTTGGTGAGAGGGTGAGTGTTGTCTCCCTGGCCTACTGTGTTGGTGAGAGGGTGAGTGTTGTCACCCTGGCCTACTGTGTTGGTGAGAGGGTGAGTGTGGTCACCCTGGCCTACTGTATTGGTGAGAGGGTGAGTGTTGTCACACTGGCCTACTGTGTTGGTAAGAGGGTGAGTGTGGTCACCCTGGCCTACTGTGTTGGTGAGAGGGTCAGTGTTGTCTCCCTGGTCTACATTATTGGTGAGAGGGAGAGTGTTGCCTCCCTGGCCTACTGTGTTGGTGAGAGGGTGAGTGTTGTCACCCTGGCGTACTGTGTTGGTGAGAGGGTCAGTGTTGTCTCCCTGGCCTACTGTGTTGGTGAGAGGGTGAGTGTTGCCTCCCTGGCCTACTGTGTTGGTGAGAGGGTGAGTGGTGCCTCCCTGGCCTACTGTGTTGGTGAGAGGGTGAGTGTTGTCACCCTGGCCTACTGTGTTGGTGAGAGAGAGAGTGTTGCCTCCCTGGCCTACAGTGTTGGTGAGAGGGTGAGTGTTGTCACCCTGGCCTACTGTGTTGGTGAGAGAGAGAGTGTTGCCTCCCTGGCCTACTGTGTTGGTGAGATGGTGAGTGTTGTCACCCTGGCCTACTGTGTTGGTGAGAGGGATAGTGTTGCCTCCCTGGCCTACTGTGTTGGTGAGAGGGTCAGTGTTGCCTCCCTGGTCTACATTATTGGTGAGAGGGAGAGTGTTGCCTCCCTGGCCTACTTTGTTGGTGAGAGGGTGAGTGTTGTCACTCTGGCCTACTGTGTTGGTGAGAGGGTGAGTGTTGCCTCCCTGGCCTACTGTGTTGGTGAGAGGGTGAGTGTGGTCACCCTGGCCTACTGTGTTGGTGAGAGGGTGAGTGTTGCCTCCCTGGCCTACTGTGTTGGTGAGAGGGTGAGTGTTGTCAC
Source organism: Procambarus clarkii (assembly GCF_040958095.1). NCBI lineage: Eukaryota > Metazoa > Arthropoda > Malacostraca > Decapoda > Cambaridae > Procambarus > Procambarus clarkii. Next base: position 9,118,833 of record NC_091210.1, on the reverse strand, counting down.
CTTGGCCTACTGTGTTGGTGAGAGGGTGAGTGTTGTCACCCTGGCCTACTGTGTTGGTGAGAGGGTGAGTGTTGCCTCCCTGGCCTACTGTGTTGGTGAGAGGGTGAGTGTGGTCACCCTGGCCTACTGTGTTGGTGAGAGGGTGAGTGTTGTCACCCTGGCCTACTGTGTTGGTGAGAGGGTCAGTGTTGTCTCCCTGGCCTACTGTGTTGGTGAGAGGGTCAGTGTTGTCACCCTGGCCTACTGTGTTGGTGAGAGGGTCAGTGTTGTCACCCTGGCCTACTGTGTTGGTGAGAGGGTCAGTGTTGTCACCCTGGCCTACTGTGTTGGTGAGAGGGTCAGTGTTGTCACCCTGGCCTACTGTGTTGGTGAGAGGGTGAGTGTTGCCTCCCTGGCCTACTGTGTTGGTGAGAGGGTCAGTGTTGTCACCCTGGCCTACTGTGTTGGTGAGAGGGTCAGTGCTGTCTCCCTGGCCTACTGTGTTGGTGAGAGGGTCAGTGTTGTCACCCTGGCCTACTGTGTTGGTGAGAGGGTGAATGTGGTCACCCTGGCCTACTGTGTTGGTGAGAGGGTCAGTGTGGTCACCCTGGCCTACTGTGTCGGTGAGAGGGTGAGTGTTGTCACACTGGCCTACTGTGTTGGTGAGAGGGTGAGTGTTGTCACCCTGGCCTACTGTGTTGGTGAGAGGGTGAGTGTTGTCACCCTGGCCTACTGTGTTGGTGAGAGGGTCAGTGTTGTCTCCCTGGCCTACTGTGTTGGTGAGAGGGTGAGTGTTGCCTCCCTGGCCTACTGTGTTGGTGAGAGGGTGAGTGTTGTCACCCTGGCCTACAGTGTTGGTGAGAGGCTGGGTGTTGTCACCCTGGCCTACTGTGTTGGTGAGAGGGGTGAGTGTGGTCACCCTGGCCTACTGTGTTGTCTCCCTGGCCTACTGTGTTGGTGAGAGTGTGAGTGTTGCCTCCCTGGCCTACTGTGTTAGTGAGAGGGTGAGTGTGGTCACCCTTTTCCTACTGTGTTGGTGAGAGGGTGAGTGTGGTCACCCTGGCCTACTGTGTTGGTGAGAGGGTGAGTGTTGTCACCCTGGCCTACTGTGTTGGTGAGAGGGTGAATGTGGTCACCCTGGCCTTCTGTGTTGGTGAGAGGGTCAGTGTGGTCACCCTGGCCAACTGTGTTGGTGAGAGGGTGAGTGTTGTCTCCCTGGCCTACTGTGTTGGTGAGAGGGTGAGTGTTGTCACCCTGGCCTACTGTGTTGGTGAGAGGGTGAGTGTGGTCTCCCTGGCCTACTGTGTTGGTGAGAGGGTGAGTGTTGTCACACTGGCCTACTGTGTTGGTGAGAGGGTGAGTGTGGTCACCCTGGCCTACTGTGTTGGTGAGAGGGTGAATGTGGTCACCCTGGCCTACTGTGTTGGTGAGAGGGTCAGTGTGGTCACCCTGGCCTACTGTGTTGGTGAGAGGGTGAGTGTTGTCTCCCTGGCCTACTGTGTTGGTGAGAGGGTGAGTGTTGTCACCCTGGCCTACTGTGTTGGTGAGAGGGTGAGTGTGGTCTCCCTGGCCTACTGTGTTGGTGAGAGGGTGAGTGTTGTCACACTGGCCTACTGTGTTGGTGAGAGGGTCAGTGTTGTCTCCCTGGTCTACATTATTGGTGAGAGGGTGAGTGTTGCCTCCCTGGCCTACTGTGTTGGTGAGAGGGTCAGTGTTGCCTCCCTAGCCTACTGTGTTGGTGAGAGGGTGAGTGTTGTCACCCTGGCCTACTGTGTTGGTGAGAGGGTCAGTGTTGTCTCCCTGGCCTACTGTGTTGGTGAGAGGGTGAGTGTTGCCTCCCTGGCCTACTGTGTTGGTGAGAGGGTGAGTGTTGTCACCCTGGCCTACAGTGTTGGTGAGAGGCTGGGTGTTGTCACCCTGGCCTACTGTGTTGGTGAGAGGGGTGAGTGTGGTCACCCTGGCCTACTGTGTTGTCTCCCTGGCCTACTGTGTTGGTGAGAGGGTGAGTGTTGCCTCCCTGGCCTACTGTGTTAGTGAGAGGGTGAGTGTGGTCACCCTTTTCCTACTGTGTTGGTGAGAGGGTGAGTGTGGTCACCCTGGCCTACTGTGTTGGTGAGAGGGTGAGTGTTGTCACCCTGGCCTACTGTGTTGGTGAGAGGGTGAATGTGGTCACCCTGGCCTTCTGTGTTGGTGAGAGGGTCAGTGTGGTCACCCTGGCCTACTGTGTTGGTGAGAGGGTGAGTGTTGTCTCCCTGGCCTACTGTGTTGGTGAGAGGGTGAGTGTTGTCACCCTGGCCTACTGTGTTGGTGAGAGGGTGAGTGTGGTCTCCCTGGCCTACTGTGTTGGTGAGAGGGTGAGTGTTGTCACACTGGCCTACTGTGTTGGTGAGAGGGTGAGTGTGGTCACCCTGGCCTACTGTGTTGGTGAGAGGGTGAATGTGGTCACCCTGGCCTACTGTGTTGGTGAGAGGGTGAGTGTGGTCACCCTGGCCTACTGTGTTGGTGAGAGGGTGAGTGTTGTCTCCCTGGCCTACTGTGTTGGTGAGAGGGTGAGTGTTGTCACCCTGGCCTACTGTGTTGGTGAGAGGGTGAGTGTGGTCTCCCTGGCCTACTGTGTTGGTGAGAGGGTGAGTGTTGTCACACTGGCCTACTGTGTTGGTGAGAGGGTCAGTGTTGTCTCCCTGGTCTACATTATTGGTGAGAGGGAGAGTGTTGCCTCCCTGGCCTACTGTGTTGGTGAGAGGGTGAGTGTTGTCACCCTGGCCTACTGTGTTGGTGAGAGGGTCAGTGTTGTCTCCCTGGCCTACTGTGTTGGTGAGAGGGTGAGTGTTGCCTCCCTGGCCTACTGTGTTGGTGAGAGGGTCAGTGTTGCCTCCCTGGCCTACTGTGTTGGTGAGAGGGTGAGTGTTGTCACCCTGGCCTACTGTGTTGGTGAGAGAGAGAGTGTTGCCTCCCTGGCCTACAGTGTTGGTGAGAGGGTGAGTGTTGCCTCCCTGGCCTACTGTGTTGGTGAGAAGGTGAGTGTTGTCACCCTGGCCTACTGTGTTGGTGAGAGGGATAGTGTTGCCTCCCTGGCCTACTGTGTTGGTGAGAGGGTCAGTGTTGCCTCCCTGGTCTACATTATTGGTGAGAGGGAGAGTGTTGCCTCCCTGGCCTACTGTATTGGTGAGAGGGTGAGTGTTGTCACTCTGGCCTACTGTGTTGGTGAGAGGGTGAGTGTTGCCTCCCTGGCCTACAGTGTTGGTGAGAGGGTGAGTGTGGTCACCCTGGCCTACTGTGTTGGTGAGAGGGTGAGTGTTGCCTCCCTGGCCTACTGTGTTGGTGAGAGGGTGAGTGTTGTCACCCTGGCCTACTGTGTTGGTGAGAGGGTGAGTGTTGTCACCCTGGCCTACTGTGTTGGTGAGAGGGTGAGTGTTGCCTCCCTGGCCTACTGTGTTGGTGAGAGGGTGAGTGTGGTCACCCTGGCCTACTGTGTTGGTGAGAGGGTGAGTGTTGTCACCCTGGCCTACTGTGTTGGTGAGAGGGTCAGTGTTGTCTCCCTGGCCTACTGTGTTGGTGAGAGGGTCAGTGTTGTCACCCTGGCCTACTGTGTTGGTGAGAGGGTGAGTGTTGTCACCCTGGCCTACTGTGTTGGTGAGAGGGTCAGTGTTGTCACCCTGGCATACTGTGTTGGTGAGAGGGTGAGTGTTGTCACCCTGGCCTACTGTGTTGGTGAAAGGGTGAGTGTTGTCACCCTGGCCTACTGTGTTGATGAGAGGGTCAGTGTTGTCACCCTGGCCTACTGTGTTGGTGAGAGGCTGGGTGTTGTCACCCTGGCCTACTGTGTTGGTGAGAAGGGTGAGTGTGGTCACCCTGGCCTACTGTGTTGTCTCCCTGGCCTACTGTGTTGGTGAGAGGGTGAGTGTTGCCTCCCTGGCCTACTGTGTTAGTGAGAGGGTGAGTGTGGTCACCCTGGCCTACTGTGTTGGTGAGAGGGTGAGTGTGGTCACCCTGGCCTACTGTGTTGGTGAGAGGGTGAGTGTTGTCACCCTGGCCTACTGTGTTGGTGAGAGGGTGAATGTGGTCACCCTGGCCTACTGTGTTGGTGAGAGGGTCAGTGTGGTCACCCTGGCCTACTGTGTTGGTGAGAGGGTGAGTGTTGTCTCCCTGGCCTACTGTGTTGGTGAGAGGGTGAGTGTTGTCACCCTGGCCTACTGTGTTGGTGAGAGGGTGAGTGTGGTCTCCCTAGCCTACTGTGTTGGTGAGAGGGTGAGTGTTGCCTCCCTGGCCTACTGTGTTGGTGAGAGGGTGAGTGTGGTCACCCTTGGCCTACTGTGTTGGTGAGAGGGTGAGTGTTGTCACCCTGGCCTACTGTGTTGGTGAGAGGGTCAGTGTTGTCTCCCTGGCCTACTGTGTTGGTGAGAGGGTCAGTGTTGTCACCCTGGCCTACTGTGTTGGTGAGAGGGTGAGTGTTGTCACCCTGGCCTACTGTGTTGGTGAGAGGGTCAGTGTTGTCACCCTGGCATACTGTGTTGGTGAGAGGGTGAGTGTTGTCACCCTGGCCTACTGTGTTGGTGAAAGGGTGAGTGTTGTCACCCTGGCCTACTGTGTTGGTGAGAGGGTCAGTGTTGTCACCCTGGCCTACTGTGTTGGTGAGAGGCTGGGTGTTGTCACCCTGGCCTACTGTGTTGGTGAGAGGGGTGAGTGTGGTCACCCTGGCCTACTGTGTTGTCTCTCTGGCCTACTGTGTTGATGAGAGGGTGAGTGTTGCCTCCCTGGCCTACTGTGTTAGTGAGAGGGTGAGTGTGGTCACCCTTTTCCTACTGTGTTGGTGAGAGGGTGAGTGTGGTCACCCTGGCCTACTGTGTTGGTGAGAGGGTGAGTGTTGTCACCCTGGCCTACTGTGTTGGTGAGAGGGTGAATGTGGTCACCCTGGCCTACTGTGTTGGTGAGAGGGTCAGTGTGGTCACCCTGGCCTACTGTGTTGGTGAGAGGGTGAGTGTTGTCTCCCTGGCCTACTGTGTTGGTGAGAGGGTGAGTGTTGTCACCCTGGCCTACTGTGTTTGTGAGAGGGTGAGTGTGGTCTCCCTGGCCTACTGTGTTGGTGAGAGGGTGAGTGTTGTCACACTGGCCTACTGTGTTGGTGAGAGGGTGAGTGTGGTCACCCTGGCCTACTGTGTTGGTGAGAGGGTGAATGTGGTCACCCTGGCCTACTGTGTTGGTGAGAGGGTCAGTGTGGTCACCCTGGCCTACTGTGTTGGTGAGAGGGTGAGTGTTGTCTCCCTGGCCTACTGTGTTGGTGAGAGGGTGAGTGTTGTCACCCTGGCCTACTGTGTTGGTGAGAGGGTGAGTGTGGTCTCCCTGGCCTACTGTGTTGGTGAGAGGGTGAGTGTTGTTACACTGGCCTACTGTGTTGGTGAGAGGGTCAGTGTTGTCTCCCTGGTCTACATTATTGGTGAGAGGGAGAGTGTTGCCTCCCTGGCCTACTGTGTTGGTGAGAGGGTGAGTGTTGTCACCCTGGCCTACTGTGTTGGTGAGAGGGTCAGTGTTGTCTCCCTGGCCTACTGTGTTGGTGAGAGGGTGAGTGTTGCCTCCCTGGCCTACTGTGTTGGTGAGAGGGTCAATGTTGCCTCCCTGGCCTACTGTGTTGGTGAGAGGGTGAGTGTTGTCACCCTGGCCTACTGTGTTGGTGAGAGAGAGAGTGTTGCCTCCCTGGCCTACAGTGTTGGTGAGAGGGTGAGTGTTGCCTCCCTGGCCTACTGTGTTGGTGAGAGGGTGAGTGTTGTCCCCCTGGCCTACTGTGTTGGTGAGAGGGATAGTGTTGCCTCCCTGGCCAACTGTGTTGGTGAGAGGGTCAGTGTTGCCTCCCTGGTCTACATTATTGGTGAGAGGGAGAGTGTTGCCTCCCTGGCCTACTGTATTGGTGAGAGGGTGAGTGTTGTCACTCTGGCCTACTGTGTTGGTGAGAGGGTGAGTGTTGCCTCCCTGGCCTACAGTGTTGGTGAGAGGGTGAGTGTGGTCCCCCTGGCCTACTGTGTTGGTGAGAGGGTGAGTGTTGCCTCCCTGGCCTACTGTGTTGGTGAGAGGGTGAGTGTTGTCACCCTGGCCTACTGTGTTGGTGAGAGGGTGAGTGTTGTCACCCTGGCCTACTGTGTTGGTGAGAGGGTGAGTGTTGCCTCCCTGGCCTACTGTGTTGGTGAGAGGGTGAGTGTGGTCACCTTGGCCTACTGTGTTGGTGAGAGGGTGAGTGTTGTCACCCTGGCCTACTGTGTTGGTGAGAGGGTCAGTGTTGTCTCCCTGGCCTACTGTGTTGGTGAGAGGGTCAGTGTTGTCACCCTGGCCTACTGTGTTGGTGAGAGGGTGAGTGTTGTCACCCTGGCCTACTGTGTTGGTGAGAGGGTCAGTGTTGTCACCCTGGCATACTGTGTTGGTGAGAGGGTGAGTGTTGTCACCCTGGCCTACTGTGTTGGTGAAAGGGTGAGTGTTGTCACCCTGGCCTACTGTGTTGGTGAGAGGGTCAGTGTTGTCACCCTGGCCTACTGTGTTGGTGAGAGGCTGGGTGTTGTCACCCTGGCCTACTGTGTTGGTGAGAGGGGTGAGTGTGGTCACCCTGGCCTACTGTGTTGTCTCCCTGGCCTACTGTGTTGGTGAGAGGGTGAGTGTTGCCTCCCTGGCCTACTGTGTTAGTGAGAGGGTGAGTGTGGTCACCCTGGCCTACTGTGTTGGTGAGAGGGTGAGTGTGGTCACCCTGGCCTACTGTGTTGGTGAGAGGGTGAGTGTTGTCACCCTGGCCTACTGTGTTGGTGAGAGGGTGAATGTGGTCACCCTGGCCTACTGTGTTGGTGAGAGGGTCAGTGTGGTCACCCTGGCCTACTGTGTTGGTGAGAGGGTGAGTGTTGTCTCCCTGGCCTACTGTGTTGGTGAGAGGGTGAGTGTTGTCACCCTGGCCTACTGTGTTGGTGAGAGGGTGAGTGTGGTCTCCCTGGCCTACTGTGTTGGTGAGAGGGTGAGTGTTGTCACACTGGCCTACTGTGTTGGTGAGAGGGTGAGTGTGGTCACCCTGGCCTACTGTGTTGGTGAGAGGGTCAGTGTTGTTTCCCTGGTCTACATTATTGGTGAGAGGGAGAGTGTTGCCTCCCTGGCCTACTGTGTTGGTGAGAGGGTGAGTGTTGTCACCCTGGCCTACTGTGTTGGTGAGAGGGTCAGTGTTGTCTCCCTGGCCTACTGTGTTGGTGAGAGGGTGAGTGTTGCCTCCCTGGCCTACTGTGTTGGTGAGAGGGTGAGTGTTGCCTCCCTGGCCTACTGTGTTGGTGAGAGGGTGAGTGTTGTCACCCTGGCCTACTGTGTTGGTGAGAGGGATAGTGTTGCCTCCCTGGCCTACTGTGTTGGTGAGAGGGTCAGTGTTGCCTCCCTGGTCTACATTATTGGTGAGAGGGAGAGTGTTGCCTCCCTGGCCTACTGTGTTGGTGAGAGGGTGAGTGTTGTCACTCTGGCCTACTGTGTTGGTGAGAGGGTGAGTGTTGCCTCCCTGGCCTACTGTGTTGGTGAGAGGGTGAGTGTGGTCACCCTGGCCTACTGTGTTGGTGAGAGGGTGAGTGTTGCCTCCCTGGCCTACTGTGTTGGTGAGAGGGTGAGTGTTGTCACCCTGGCCTACTGTGTTGGTGAGAGGGTGAGTGTTGTCACCCTGGCCTACTGTGTTGGTGAGAGATTGAGTGTTGCCTCCCTGGCCTACTGTGTTGGTGAGAGGGTGAGTGTGGTCACCCTGGCCTACTGTGTTGGTGAGAGGGTGAGTGTTGTCACCCTGGCCTACTGTGTTGGTGAGAGGGTCAGTGTTGTCACCCTGGCATACTGTGTTGGTGAGAGGGTGAGTGTTGTCACCCTGGCCTACTGTTTTGGTGAGAGGGATAGTGTTGCCTCCCTGGCCTACTGTGTTGGTGACAGGGTCAGTGTTGCCTCCCTGGTCTACATTATTGGTGAGAGGGAGAGTGTTGCCTCCCTGGACTACTGTGTTGGTGAGAGGGTGAGTGTTGTCACTCTGGCCTACTGTGTTGGTGAGAGGGTGAGTGTTGCCTCCCTGGCCTACTGTGTTGGTGAGAGGGTGAGTGTGGTCACCCTGGCCTACTGTGTTGGTGAGAGGGTGAGTGTTGCCTCCCTGGCCTACTGTGTTGGTGAGAGGGTGAGTGTTGTCACCCTGGCCTACTGTGTTGGTGAGAGGGTCAGTGTTGCCTCCCTGGCCTACTGTGTTGGTGAGAGGGTCAGTGTGTCCTCCCTGGCCTACTGTGTTGGTGAGAGGGTCAGTGTTGTCTCCCTGGCCTACTGTGTTGGTGCGAGGGTGAGTGTTGCCTCCCTGGCCTGCTGTGTTGGTGAGAGGGTCAGTGTTGCCTCCCTGGCCTACTGTGTTGGTGAGAGGGTGAGTGTTGTCACCCTGGCCTACTGTGTTGGTGAGAGGGTCAGTGTTGCCTCCCTGGCCTACTGTGTTGGTGAGAGGGTCAGTGTTGCCTCCCTGGCCTACTGTGTTGGTGAGAGAGTCAGTGTTGCCTTCCTGGCCTACTGTGTTGGTGAGAGGGTCAGTGTTGTCTCCCTGGCCTACTGTGTTGGTGAGAGGGTGAGTGTTGCCTCCCTGGCCTACTGTGTTGGTGAGAGGGTGAGTATTGTCACCCTGGCCTACTGTGTTGGTGAAAGGGTGAGTGTTGTCACCCTGGCCTAATGTGTTGGTGAGAGGGTCAGTGTTGTCACCCTGGCCTACTGTGTTGGTGAGAGGCTGGGTGTTGTCACCCTGGCCTACTTTGTTGGTGAGAGGGGTGAGTGTGGTCACCCTGGCCTACTGTGTTGTCTGCCTGGCCTACTGTGTTGGTGAGAGGGTGAGTGTTGCCTCCCTGGCCTACTGTGTTGGTGAGAGGGTGAGTGTGGTCACCCTGGCCTACTGTGTTGGTGAGAGGGTGAGTGTGGTCACCCTGGCCTACTGTGTTGGTGAGAGGGTGAGTGTTGTCACCCTGGCCTACTGTGCTGGTGAGAGGGTGAATGTGGTCACCCTGGCCTACTGTGTTGGTGAGAGGGTCAGTGTTGTTTCCCTGGTCTACATTATTGGTGAGAGGGAGAGTGTTGCCTCCCTGGCCTACTGTGTTGGTGAGAGGGTGAGTGTTGTCACGCTGGCCTACTGTGTTGGTGAGAGGGTCAGTGTTGTCTCCCTGGCCTACTGTGTTGGTGAGAGGGTGAGTGTTGCCTCCCTGGCCTACTGTGTTGGTGAGAGGGTGAGTGTTGCCTCCCTGGCCTACTGTGTTGGTGAGAGGGTGAGTGTTGTCACCCTGGCCTACTGTGTTGGTGAGAGAGAGAGTGTTGCCTCCCTGGCCTACAGTGTTGGTGAGAGGGTGAGTGTTGCCTCCCTGGCCTACTGTGTTGGTGAGAGGGTGAGTGTTGTCACCCTGGCCTACTGTGTTGGTGAGAGGGATAGTGTTGCCTCCCTGGCCTACTGTGTTGGTGAGAGGGTCAGTGTTGCCTCCCTGGTCTACATTATTGGTGAGAGGGAGAGTGTTGCCTCCCTGGCCTACTGTGTTGGTGAGAGGGTGAGTGTTGTCACTCTGGCCTACTGTGTTGGTGAAAGGGTGAGTGTTGCCTCCCTGGCCTACTGTGTTGGTGAGAGGGTGAGTGTGGTCACCCTGGCCTACTGTGTTGGTGAGAGGGTGAGTGTTGCCTCCCTGGCCTACTGTGTTGGTGAGAGGGTGAGTGTTGTCACCCTGGCCTACTGTGTTGGTGAGAGGGTGAGTGTTGTCACCCTGGCCTACTGTGTTGGTGAGAGGGTGAGTGTTGCCTCCCTGGCCTACTGTGTTGGTGAGAGGGTGAGTGTGGTCACCCTGGCCTACTGTGTTGGTGAGAGGGTGAGTGTTGTCACCCTGGCCTACTGTGTTGGTGAGAGGGTCAGTGTTGTCTCCCTGGCCTACTGTGTTGGTGAGAGGGTCAGTGTTGTCACCCTGGCCTACTGTGTTGATGAGAGGGTGAGTGTTGTCACCCTGGCCTACTGTGTTGGTGAGAGGGTCAGTGTTGTCACCCTGGCATACTGTGTTGGTGAGAGGGTGAGTGTTGTCACCCTGGCCTACTGTGTTGGTGAGAGGGATAGTGTTGCCTCCCTGGCCTACTGTGTTGGTGACAGGGTCAGTGTTGCCTCCCTGGTCTACATTATTGGTGAGAGGGAGAGTGTTGCCTCCCTGGCCTACTGTGTTGGTGAGAGGGTGAGTGTTGTCACTCTGGCCTACTGTGTTGGTGAGAGGGTGAGTGTTGCCTCCCTGGCCTACTGTGTTGGTGAGAGGGTGAGTGTGGTCACCCTGGCCTACTGTGTTGGTGAGAGGGTGAGTGTTGCCTCCCTGGCCTACTGTGTTGGTGAGAGGGTGAGTGTTGTCACCCTGGCCTACTTTGTTGGTGAGAGGGTCAGTGTTGCCTCCCTGGCCTACTGTGTTGGTGAGAGGGTCAGTGTGTTCTCCCTGGCCTACTGTGTTGGTGAGAGGGTCAGTGTTGTCTCCCTGGCCTACTGTGTTGGTGAGAGGGTGAGTGTTGCCTCTCTGGCCTGCTGTGTTGGTGAGAGGGTCAGTGTTGCCTCCCTGGCCTACTAAGTTGGTGAGAGGGTGAGTGTTGTCACCCTGGCCTACTGTGTTGGGGAGAGGGTCAGTGTTGCCTCCCTGGCCTACTGTGTTGGTGAGAGGGTCAGTGTTGCCTCCCTGGCCTACTGTGTTGGTGAGAGAGTCAGTGTTGCCTTCCTGGCCTACTGTGTTGGTGAGAGGGTCAGTGTGTCCTCCCTGGCCTACTGTGTTGGTGAGAGGGTCAGTGTTGTCTCCCTGGCCTACTGTGTTGGTGAGAGGGTGAGTGTTGCCTCCCTGGCCTACTGTGTTGGTGAGAGGGTGAGTATTGTCACCCTGGCCTACTGTGTTGGTGAAAGGGTGAGTGTTGTCACCCTGGCCTACTGTGTTGGTGAGAGGGTCAGTGTTGTCACCCTGGCCTACTGTGTTGGTGAGAGGCTGGGTGTTGTCACCCTGGCCTACTGTGTTGGTGAGAGGGGTGAGTGTGGTCACCCTGGCCTACTGTGTTGTCTCCCTGGCCTACTGTGTTGGTGAGAGGGTGAGTGTTGCCTCTCTGGCCTACTGTGTTGGTGAGAGGGTGAGTGTGGTCACCCTGGCCTACTGTGTTGGTGAGAGGGTGAGTGTGGTCACCCTGGCCTACTGTGTTGGTGAGAGGGTGAGTGTTGTCACCATGGCCTACTGTGTTGGTGAGAGGGTGAATGTGGTCACCCTGGCCTACTGTGTTGGTGAGAGGGTCAGTGTGGTCACCCTGGCCTACTGTGTTGGTGAGAGGGTGAGTGTTGTCTCCCTGGCCTACTGTGTTGGTGAGAGGGTGAGTGTTGTCACCCTGGCCTACTGTGTTGGTGAGAGGGTGAGTGTGGTCACCCTGGCCTACTGTGTTGGTGAGAGGGTGAGTGTTGCCTCCCTGGCCTACTGTGTTGGTGAGAGGGTGAGTGTTGTCACCCTGGCCTACTGTGTTGGTGAGAGGGTGAGTGTTGTCACCCTGGCCTACTGTGTTGGTGAGAGGGTGAGTGTTGCCTCCCTGGCCTACTGTGTTGGTGAGAGGGTGAGTGTGGTCACCCTGGCCTACTGTGTTGGTGAGAGGGTGAGTGTTGTCACCCTGGCCTACTGTGTTGGTGAGAGGGTCAGTGTTGTCTCCCTGGCCTACTGTGTTGGTGAGAGGGTCAGTGTTGTCACCCTGGCCTACTGTGTTGATGAGAGGGTGAGTGTTGTCACCCTGGCCTACTGTGTTGGTGAGAGGGTCAGTGTTGTCACCCTGGCATACTGTGTTGGTGAGAGGGTGAGTGTTGTCACCCTGGCCTACTGTGTTGGTGAGAGGGATAGTGTTGCCTCCCTGGCCTACTGTGTTGGTGACAGGGTCAGTGTTGCCTCCCTGGTCTACATTATTGGTGAGAGGGAGAGTGTTGCCTCCCTGGCCTACTGTGTTGGTGAGAGGGTGAGTGTTGTCACTCTGGCCTACTGTGTTGGTGAGAGGGTGAGTGTTGCCTCCCTGGCCTACTGTGTTGGTGAGAGGGTGAGTGTGGTCACCCTGGCCTACTGTGTTGGTGAGAGGGTGAGTGTTGCCTCCCTGGCCTACTGTGTTGGTGAGAGGGTGAGTGTTGTCACCCTGGCCTACTTTGTTGGTGAGAGGGTCAGTGTTGCCTCCCTGGCCTACTGTGTTGGTGAGAGGGTCAGTGTGTTCTCCCTGGCCTACTGTGTTGGTGAGAGGGTCAGTGTTGTCTCCCTGGCCTACTGTGTTGGTGAGAGGGTGAGTGTTGCCTCTCTGGCCTGCTGTGTTGGTGAGAGGGTCAGTGTTGCCTCCCTGGCCTACTAAGTTGGTGAGAGGGTGAGTGTTGTCACCCTGGCCTACTGTGTTGGGGAGAGGGTCAGTGTTGCCTCCCTGGCCTACTGTGTTGGTGAGAGGGTCAGTGTTGCCTCCCTGGCCTACTGTGTTGGTGAGAGAGTCAGTGTTGCCTTCCTGGCCTACTGTGTTGGTGAGAGGGTCAGTGTGTCCTCCCTGGCCTACTGTGTTGGTGAGAGGGTCAGTGTTGTCTCCCTGGCCTACTGTGTTGGTGAGAGGGTGAGTGTTGCCTCCCTGGCCTACTGTGTTGGTGAGAGGGTGAGTATTGTCACCCTGGCCTACTGTGTTGGTGAAAGGGTGAGTGTTGTCACCCTGGCCTACTGTGTTGGTGAGAGGGTCAGTGTTGTCACCCTGGCCTACTGTGTTGGTGAGAGGCTGGGTGTTGTCACCCTGGCCTACTGTGTTGGTGAGAGGGGTGAGTGTGGTCACCCTGGCCTACTGTGTTGTCTCCCTGGCCTACTGTGTTGGTGAGAGGGTGAGTGTTGCCTCTCTGGCCTACTGTGTTGGTGAGAGGGTGAGTGTGGTCACCCTGGCCTACTGTGTTGGTGAGAGGGTGAGTGTGGTCACCCTGGCCTACTGTGTTGGTGAGAGGGTGAGTGTTGTCACCATGGCCTACTGTGTTGGTGAGAGGGTGAATGTGGTCACCCTGGCCTACTGTGTTGGTGAGAGGGTCAGTGTGGTCACCCTGGCCTACTGTGTTGGTGAGAGGGTGAGTGTTGTCTCCCTGGCCTACTGTGTTGGTGAGAGGGTGAGTGTTGTCACCCTGGCCTACTGTGTTGGTGAGAGGGTGAGTGTGGTCACCCTGGCCTACTGTGTTGGTGAGAGGGTGAGTGTTGTCACACTGGCCTACTGTGTTGGTAAGAGGGTGAGTGTGGTCACCCTGGCCTACTGTGTTGGTGAGAGGGTCAGTGTTGTCTCCCTGGTCTACATTATTGGTGAGAGGGAGAGTGTTCCCAGCAAACACAAATCATCTACACAACGTTCGCCTATCTCTTGCCATAGGTGTGGGAATGATTTGCATTGAGAATGGTGCAGGAGAGCCTTTGAGAAACTTTTACTCAAAAAATCCAAACACAAAGGTTTAATTATAAATTGTTTTTCTACAATTATTTTCTTCCAAATGTAAAACAAATAGTTTTTACATGTTTAAATATAAAATTTATGGTGTTTTTTTGTAAAATTCATTAATAAATTGTGAATGATATATATTGGCTGAGTGAAACCTTTATAATCCATTTAGTTATAATTTGAACAGAAAAAAGTATTTTTCCAAATTTTCTAAAAATTGCTCTTTTTAACACAATTTGACTCCTTATACATTCCACTAAACACTATATCATGTTTAAATATATAATTTATGTATTATTCTCTAAAATAATTTATATAAATTATATAAGTTGCTGGAAAGTGGTGTTAAGGATTTTGAAAACATTTTGTTGTGTTAATATGTTCTTATTAACTATGTCTCAAGTTCACAGTTTATCAAACAAGAATATTAACATTCGTCAACTCTTAAAATCTTATATGTTATCTTGCTGGTGCAAAAAAGGGTGAATCTTTAGGAACAGCTATAGTATCTATATATCACAAATGGTGTTTTCCCTAACTCAAACAATGTAGGGTTTATTATTCTACACATATTTCTAATGACTCTTAGATGTTTACATTCTCTGAAGTATAATTGTGAAGGCTGTGTCCATCACTCTCAACACAGATTCTTAAACTCGTCTCTGCAGGTTCAACTATATAATTAGTTTCCATTTTGAATTTCCATGGACATTTGTATCCAAAATGAAACCAATGTGGTTTCCTTCAGCGCCTTCAGCCAGCACATTTGCTCATTCATTTCCACAGATTCCAACAAGGTAGGGGATTTACAGAAATTTGTATATTCATATTGTTATATATTAAAAATATGAATGCAGTTCAATATGATAAGACAAATACATGAGTTTATGATAAATTCGTTTTCTGTGATATACCATTGATATGCTCTTTTTTTCTTTAAACGGCAGACTAAACTAAAGTGCTCACATCAACAGATTTGATGTATAAATGGTCAACGCTCAACAGAGTTAGTATAAATGTATTAGTATAAATCTTACTTGTCTCATTGTTAATTCACACTCAATGTCAACTTGTGGTTTTGATGTGGCACGTTTGGCCAAGACACCCCACCCCATTATGCACCCCATACCCATCTTGTGGGCGGTTGTGGAAAGGGTTACAGAGGCACATAATGGGCTCAGGGACTGAACCCCACAATTCATTTAGCTAAGCAAGTTACAATCTTGATGAGCTAGTTACAAAATTCAATATAAGTCATCACATCAACAATGGGTTCGAGATCGACCTCAAGTACAGGTTCTAAATTAAGCAACTGACATATGTGGAGAGCTAGTATCAAAATTTATATGTTTGTCCTGCACACCGTCCCCCATCCAGTGGGCAGCGGTGGATAGGTTACAATCACTTAGTTGTTATCTACAGTTAGCAAACTGGGGATATTTGGCTAAAATTTCTGGTAGCAGATCATTTTGAATGAAATATTGACACATCGCTGGAACATTGGTTATAGAATTGTCTCTAAATTCATGTATCTTTTCGCACTCCATCACATAGTGACGGAGGGTGTGCGAATAATTTTGTTGACACAGTTTACATTTGGTCAGGTCTACATCAGCAGATAATGAGAATTCCCAGAGATACTTGTAACCGAGTCTAAGCCGAGCAGTAGTAACATCTAGAAGTCTGCTGATTTTATTGGATGATCCATAGATGTGTGGCTCCTCTTGTATGATATGTATGATAGATGGAATTACTAGTTCCAGTTTCTAGGCAGGCGATGAGTACTCACAATAACCTTAATTAAGCGTCAAAACAAAAATGTGTATACTCTTTTTACTCTCCTGACCTTAGTTCTCGAGCTATGTATTTCATTTTGGTACCAACGTGTTCGCAATAACATTCTCTAGAAGAAAATCAGCAAAAACGGTCACCAAAAGTTATATGAATACCAGCACCCAATAAATACCTACGTAGATGACTCGCCGTGAGTGCCCAAGAGCAACAAAATGTTTTTACTCTTGGGATTGTTATCACTTCCACACTTGTCCTACAGCGTTAATTTTGGTATCAATGTACTCGCAATGAAATTCCCAACACGGTGATATGAATATAAACGTAGAATAATGGTCGCTGCCCACCCGCAAGAGTGTGGGAAGTGGCGGAACTGTTACCCAGTATTGGTGACAAGACGACACATGGGCGATACAGTGCTTTGAAAGTTTATAATTATATCACTGTCCTGACATTATTATTGTATGTACGTCATTCATTTTTGTGCCAATGTTTTCGCAATAGAATGTTCTATGAGCCCGTAGGTAAAAAAGAGCAACAAAGCGTAAGATAGAATAGCACCATATATAAAACAACGCTGGTACATATCAGTGAGCGTCAAACACACACGAAATGTGTGTGTTTGATGGTGGTCAAACGATGTTTGATGTGTTTGATCAGGTGATGTCCTGATCCGCATAATTAATAATAAGTATAATAATAATATAATATAAGTATAATAATAGTATAATAAGAGCAAAGCGTTCCTATTACGAGAATAGATTCAAAGAAGCAAAAGGCAACATAAAAAGCACATGGAGAGCCATCTCTACCATCCTAGGAGCTAAACAACATTCACATAATAAGATAAAAATCTCCAAGGATGGTTATACACCTGCAACAGATCTTGAAACAGCAACTGAATTTAATAGCTTCTTTTCATCGTTTGGTGCTCACCTTGCCCGAAAAATCCCAGAGACTCAGACATATGTTACCACATATCTTTCACGCAGCTATCCAAACTCTCTTCTCCTCTCTCCGGTCAGCCCTACAGATGTTGTGTCCATCATTCACTCGCTAAAAACCAAAGCTGGGAACATTAGTGAAATACCATCGATGGTACACAGGCGTGCCACCCATGCCCTTGCACCATCCATAGCACTGCTGTTCAACAAATCCCTAGAGTGTCATACCTTCCCTGATATCCTTAAAAAAGCAAGAGTAACGCCAGTTCATAAAGGAGGTAACACGGCAGACATAAATAATTACAGACCCATATCGAATCTACCTATATTATCAAAATTATTTTTTTTTTTTTACAAACAGCTCTACTCCAATCTTGTAAAATTCAATATACTAAGTCCCTGTCAGTTTGGCTTCCGCTCCCAAAAGAGTACCAATGATGCTATTGTTAGTCTGCTTGACTTAATCTTCTCAGCCCTTGACAAAAGTGAGTTTCCAATTGAACTCTTCATCGGCCTGAGAAAGGCCTTTGATACTGTTAACCATAACTACCTCTTACTTAAATTCCACCATTATGGAATCCGTGGCCTTGCCCTAAACTATATCCGATCCTATCTTAGTAACAGACACCAATATGAAGCCATCAATGATATAACCTCTCCCACTCTACCACTTAATTACCGTAAAGGTGCCACAGAGCAGCATCCTAGGACCCTCCTGTTTCTTATATACATCAATGATCTCCCTAATGTCTCTAACATACTTAAACCTATATTGTTGGCTGATGATACTACTCATCTACTCTGACCCCAACCCACTCCTGTTAAATAATGTTGTAAACAATTAATTAAAAAAAGTCTACTTGTGGATGTCAACCAACAAACCTCACACAAAACATAGAAAAGACCTACTATATCTTATTTGGAAACAAATCAACAAATGCAATTCAGCTTCAGATAGATAATGTAAACATTAGCAATAAAAATGATGGAAAGTTTCTTAGCCTATACTTAGACAAGAGACTCAACTTCCGCACCCATATACAACACATAACTAAAAAGGTTTCTAAAACAGTTGGTATACTGTTTAAGATCAGATATTATGTACCCTACTCTGCTCTCCTCTCACTCTATTATGCACTTATCTATCCCTATCATTCTTATGGCGTTTGTGCTTGGGGTTCAACCTCTGCAAACTACCTCAAGCCCATCATCATCCAGTAAAAATCTGCTATCAGGACAATAAATAACTCTACCTTCAGACAACACACAGCTCCCTTGTTCAAATCCTTAAACATGCTAAACAAATTCACTCCATACATTCTCCTGTGTAAATTACGTTTATAAAGCCCTTTTTCTAACTGCAAACCCTGTTCTGAAACTCTTCCTGGACACATGTAATAGAACACATGGCCACGTCCCCACCAGACATAAATATCTCTTTGATATCCCCAGAGTCAAACTTAATCTATGTAAACACTCTATGTAAATAAAGGGACCTAGTCTATGGAACTCACTCCCTTATAATGATTTGAAAAGCTGTCCAACTTCTGCCATATTCAAAAATAAAACCAAAAAGTACCTGTAGTACTTTTTAAGTACGAGGGAGTAATGCGCAAAGCGTCCCTCACCTGTGACGTCACAGCGTCACCTGACGCCATATCAACACATCGGCCATTTTGTCGTCAGTTCAGTCATGGCGAGGACTAACCCTTCATGCAAACTGCACCTACTATCAAGAAGAAGAAGATTTTGTGTTCCACCGATAGTATTATCGTAAGTAAGCACTTATATTTTATATTTTATTAAATTAATTGATTCTATTTTTCTGTAATAAAGGTCCAAAGGGTTGTTAAGGAACAAGGGTGTAGCGATACCGACGCTCAGTGCGCTCAACTCACACCAAAGTATCACCTGTGTAGCTTCTGTAATTAGTGTTAATTAGTTATGCTATAAGATAATGAAGCGAGTATAAGATTAACTCGCTACAAGGGTACTGTGTTGGGAGGTGAGGGCTGTTACTGGTGTCTGTGGGGATGTGAGGACTTGTACCAACCACTATCACCACCAGTACCTTGTCTTGCATCCTGCTTAGTATTCCTATTGAGATATGAAGTATTATTGCATTCATATAATTATTCATTCATTGTCATTACTATTTTTATGGGCTATGTTCTGTTACCCTAATGCTTTTTACCCCTGGGCATGTCCATTTACTCTCCAGCCCTTCACAAGCCACTGCTGCACCCCCTCCATGCCCATACTTACTGTGCTTATTCTTACAGGACTGCACTGCATTATGTGGTGCTCACTGCCTGGACACCTTGATACATGCATTATAGGGTTCTGGTAGTTGTTCTACTCACCAAGCCCTTCCAAGGCCAGGCTTGACATGTGAGAGCTTGGTCCAACAGGCTGTTGCTTGGACAGGCCCCTCAGGCCCACATATCCACCACAGCCTTGTTTGTCCGGCACTTCAAAATCAAATGTTTATTTACGTAAGGTACATACATATTTTTAGGTAAGGTACTCTTTATTTGGGTAAATTTATCTTCGTAGTATTTAGCTTTGGCTCGTCTAATTATCTTGGATAGCAATAACGAGTAATTCTTTGAGAATTCTTTGGAGACAATTCCTAACCTATACTTCTCCCAACCTATACTTCTTCTCAAGGTCATCTTCACTTCTTGAAGATGTTCAGGTTTTCTCTTGAAGATGTCGACGGTTGTTCCAGCAATACTGTATTTCTTTTATTGCTGAAAACCTGTTTTCAGCCATAAAAAAATAATCCTGAATCCAGAAAAAAATCCCTTTTGTATCGTCTGGAAATTTTCAAATATTGCTGATCAAACCTGAGTCTAAATTATTTGTATATATTATGAATTACAGAGGTCCCAGGACAGGGTTTTTAGGCACTCCACTTACATTTTCCCACTCTGACTTAACCCCCATTTATACAAACTCAGTCTTATCTTTTAGCTAATAATTTATTGTACACACCATACTCAGCCTGTGTAGGGTAGTTTATTATACATGTGTAGTATATATATTTGTGTAGTATATTTGGTATATTTAATGCCTCTAACCTCTCCTCATAGTTCTTGTCCTTCAGTTCTGGGAGCCACTTAGTAGCATGTCTTTGCACCTTTTCCAGTTTGTTTATGTGCTTCTTAAGATATGGGCACCATACAACCGCTGCATATTCCAACTTTGGTCTAACAAAAGTCGTGAACAATTTCTTGAGTATTTCGCCATCCATGCATTTAAAAGCTCTGAATATTATCCTTTACCTGCAATTGGTTGTTGCTGTATTTATAGAATATGATTTGTTCTACTTTACATTTGTTTGTTCCTTTTTTTCAAAATTTCTTTCTGCCTCTCTCCTCACTGCCGTGTAGTTGTTTCTCTTTGTATTACTGGTATGTTTGGGGGTTTGGCCTCTTCGTATATTGATTCCATTTTTGTGTCTTTTGGTCTCTGTCCGTCTTGAAATTTCAGTTGAACAAATCCTGTTTCCTAGTTCTGCATCTTTGTTTTGGTATAAATGTTTTTGTTCCTTTATCATATATTTCACAAAATTGACATACTGTGCATTAATTCATCTCAATTACTTCCTTTCCTAACAGCAAGCCTTTCCAGTAAAATTCTTTGAATTCTTTTCTGACTTCTGGCCTAATGTTTGTTTTATCCTAGTGTGTATGATGCCTAGCGTGTGTCTGGTGCCTGTTGTGTTAAACCGAAGATAAATGCATAAGTATAGGTCAGTAATTTCTCCAGCTTTGAAAGGGGCTTTCATTATGCAGCAGTATTCCACTCTAGAGAGCACTAGCGTCTTGAAAACTATCATCATCGGTATAGCATCTCTAGTGTGAAAAGTTCTTGTTATCTATCCTGTCATTTTTCTTGCAGTTGTGACGGCTACTTTATTGTGTTCTTTAAATGTAAGGCCTTCTGACATCAGTACACCCAAATCCTTTACGTTGCTTTTCCGTTCAATGTTATGATTTGACTGAGTTTTGTAAGTGGTTTCCGTTTTTATATTTTTTATTTTTTCCGTAGCGCATGAGCTGAAACTTATGTTCGTTAATCACCATGTTATTTTCTGTAGCCCATAGAAAGACCTGATTTACATCTGATTGGAGGTTTGCCGTGTCCTCTATGTTGCCTACTCTCGTAAAGATTCTAGTGTCATCTGCAAAGGATGATCAAGTACTATAGGTTGTGTCCTTGTCTATGTCCGATATGAGGATGAGAAAAAGTATTGGAGCAAGCACAGTACGCTTGGGGACTGAGCTCTTTACGGTTGATGGTCCAGATTTTATTTTGTTGACTACTACACATTGGGTTCTATTAGTCAGGAAGTTGTATATCCATCTGCCTATTTTTCCGGTAATTCCTTTTGAACGCATTTTATGTGCAATAACACAATGGTCACATTTGTCAAAGGCTTTTTTTTGTCAAAGCGTTTTGTTTGTCTTCCATGGCATCTAGTGCCATGTCAGAGTGGTCCAGCAACTGTGATAGGCAAGAGCGCCCTGTTCTGAAACCATGTTGTCTGGGGTTATGGAGATGCTGTGATTCCATGTATTTTGTGATCTTACTTCTTAGCATTCTCTCAAAGATTTTTATGATGTGCGATGTTAGTGCTATCGGTCTGTAGTTTTTTGCCTCTGCCTTATTTCCTCCTTTATGGGGCGGTGCTATCTCTGCGGTTTTTAGTATGTCAGGGACAATGCCAGTATCTTGGCTTTGCCTCCAAAGAATGTGAAGGGCCTGCGATAACGTTTTTTACAGTTCTTGATGAATATAGAGTTCCAAGAGTCAGGGCCTGGTGCAGAGTGCATAGGCATACTGTCTATGGCTTCTTCAAAATCCAGTGGGGATAGGATCACATCTGATTTATGATTTGATGTTGGTATCATATCCATGAAAAATTCATTTGGGTTATCAATCAGATGGATGGAGAGCTACACTCGTGGTGTCCCATTTTCCCAGCACTCTTTGTCATATAATGCTTTGAAACTTTTGACGGATTTGGCCTCCACCACCTTCTCACCTAACATGTTCCAACCGTTTACCATTCTGTTTGCAAAAGTGAATTGTCTTACATTTCTTCGGCATCTTTGTTTAGTTCGTTTAAATCTATAACCTCTTGTTCTTGAAATTCCAGGTCTCGGGAAATCTTCCCTATCAAGTTTATCAATTCCTGTTACTGTTTTGTACGTAGTGATCATATCTCCTCTTTTCCTTCTGTCTTCTAGTTTGGAATATTTAATGCCTCTAATGTCTCCTCATAAATCCTGCCCTTCAGTTTTGGCATGAATGTTTGTGTGCCTTCATCGTATATTTTGCAAAATATGGAATACATCTCATTTACTTTACTTTAAGAATATGGTTCGATCAATTAAAAACCCTCTTGTTCAAATTGCAAAGAGACTGAAAGAGATGCAGCATGCTCAATGGATTATATATTAGTGATTATTATTAGGATTATATATTAGTGAATCATATTAGTGATTCAATTATTATGGTCATAAAACAATAAACAAATAGTTTTGGTGTTATTACACTCTATTCACAGGTTATATATAAGTATCTGCATGTTTTGTTCACCATTACAAACCACTAAGTTGGTTTGATTTTTGTTGAGATTGTTATTTATGATAAGATTCCTTACGTTATCTGAGAATGAAGCTATGTCGGTATTGGGAAATCTATAGATGGCACTTATAGTCAAGGAGGATTTAAGGGATTTACTGGAGAACTTGGCAAAGGTATATTCACAATAGTCGTCTCTATTACTAATGAGACTATTGCAGATGAAGGTATCTTTGTAAGATATTGCTATGCCACCTCCTTTTTTTATTAGGCCTGCAGTTGTGAATGGCTTTATTATCACCTTCATTGTATTATCACCTGACCTAATGCGGGTATAAAATCAACTAATATATATATATATATATATATATATATATATATATATATATATATATATATATATATATATATATATATATATATATATATATATATGTCGTACCTAGTAGCCAGAACTCACTTCTATGCCTACTATGCAAGGCCAGATTTGCCTAATAAGCCAAGTTTTCATGAATTAATTGTTTTTCGTCTACCTAACCTACCTAACCTAACCTAACCTAACTTTTTCGGCTACCTAACCTAACCTAACCTATAAAGATAGGTTAGGTTAGGTTAGGTAGGGTTGGTTAGGTTCGATCATATATCTACGTTAATTTGAACTCCAATAAAAAAAAATTGACCTCATACATAATGAAATGGGTAGCTTTATCATTTCATAAGAAAAAAATTAGAGAAAATATATTAATTCAGGAAAACTTGGCTTATTAGGCAAATCGGGCCTTGCATAGTAGGCTGAGAAGTGCGTTCTGGCTACTAGGTACGACATATATATATATATATATATAATATATATATATATATATATATATATATATATATATATATATATATATATATATATATATATATATATATATATATATATATATATATATATTCAAAATTCGTCAGTGTACTACATTTTTGTTGTTGCTTTTAGGTGATGCTTTTAACCAGTGTACGTGGGTCTGATTGTGCAACCACAGTTCGAAGAATAATGAAGATATGAACAAACGGCCTGTGGTCACTATACAGTCTGGAAGGGCAAAAGAAGAAATTGGCATTTCTACAAAAACAAGAACTATATAATGTTATTTTAAGTAAGTAACCAAAAAATTAAATAATTTTTTTAAAGTTTAAAATTCACTTAAAAATGTAAATTTTAAGTTAAAAAATTTTAACCAAAAAACTTGATATTTTTCATATTTGGAACCATTCCATAATCCCAAGCATAAATGATTATATTTCTATCACTTGCTCTTAAGATTGTTTCATTTAATAGAGGTTGGGCATAATTGTTCTCTGCTGCTAATAGAACTGACTGACTTAGCTATAGGAAAATGTAAAATTAATTGGTTTATCCATTACAGTATTTTGCAGTTTATTTCATGATCCTGTGCTTAATACTTGCATAAATAGTAGATTACAAAATGCATTTTTATATCATTAGTATTGAATAATAATAATGCAAATAATTGACTTATAAATGATGTACAATTAATTGGTAGGTGATATTATATTATTAATATTTTTTCATTCTTGCAAAGCCTTAACAAAGTCATTAACATGTTAATATAAACTTGATCACCTTCCACTTATTTTCTCATGTGCTACCTACATGTACAAAACCTTATTCCTAAATGCATATTTTGTTCTGAAACTTGTCCTTTATATGTTGTGTATCACCATCTCTGGAGAGTTTTATCTGATTGATGTATAAATTACTTTTAATTTTACAGAATATTATTGTTATACTGAATTTATTATTATATAAATAACTTAATTTTACAGAATCATCTATCAACGCACATCCACAAGTTGAGGAGGAGGATGTGACCTTCCAGATGTCTGAAGTACTGAAACAGGCACCAAACAGGCCTGGTGGATCTAGGTACAAGGTAAAATAATTTAATTTTTTTTTTTTTTTTTTTTTTACTAATTGTCCGATATATATATATATATATATATATATATATATATATATATATATATATATATATATATATATATATATATATATATATATATATACATATATATATATATATATATATATATATATATATATATAATGTGTCGTACCTAGTAGCCAGAACGCACATCTCAGCCTACTATGCAAGGCCCGATTTGCCTAATAAGCCAAGTTTTCTTGAATTAATGTTTTTTCGACTACCTAACCTAACATTTTCAGCTACCTAACCTATCCTATAAAGATAGGTTAGGTTCGGTCATATATCTCTATTAATTTTAACTCCAATAAAAAAAGAATTGACCTCATACATAATGAAATGGATAGCTTTATCATTTCATAAGAAAAAAAATAGAGAAAATATATTAATTCATGAAAACTTGGCTTATTAGGCAAATCGGGCCTTGCATAGTAGGCTGAAAAGTGCATTCTGGCGACTAGGTACGACATATATATATATATATATATATATATATATATATATATATATATATATATATATATATATATATATAATATCTCTATCACATCTATATCACTTTGTGCTTTAGCCCTGGTGGAGCTTGGTCCACCAGGCTGTTGTTTGGAGTGGCCCGCAGATCCACATACAGTCTGCATATGATATACAGTCTGTTGATCAATTAAACTACAGTAGTTAGTTTTTATCATCCGAATGCACCAATATGTGTTCATTCTTCCCAGATGAAGGAACTAGGTAATATTCATCATCTGAATGCACCATCTGATGCTTTAACACACTCATGATACACGAGAGGTTTAAAAAACTTTTAAAACTTTTAAAACTTTTTGACCTATGTATTTAAAAGCAATTCTAAAGTTAAAAAGTGTAGCATAGGCCCCTCGCAGAATGTTCTTAATATGATCCTCAGGTTATAGTTTTCTATCTAAAACCACCCCTAGATCTCTTTCTTGATCAGAATTCTTTATAGATCTCAGTGGCTCGATCATAG
>NC_091210.1:8939090-9089090 GCF_040958095.1 Procambarus clarkii | reverse complement strand
GTTTTTGTATTTTTGCTGATTTGTTAGTAAATAATAAAAGAAATATAAATTATTTGATTTTTTTACCCTTAAATTGGTTTTAATATTTAAATTGAAAACACTAATATAATATAAAAAATTTATTATTTAAAATATTTAAAATATTTAAATATATTTAAAAATAAATATTTTTTATTTTCAAGAAATTTAACTTTAAACACAAAGATGTGAAAATGGTTCAGATAAGGCTCAAACGTTTCACAAGAGATTCATATTGGTGTATGAATGGATTATGAATGACTCATGTTAGGAGTGTAAGTTGCCACAACATCTCAAATTAGTGTTAGATACATATGTCTTGGTTATAAGTTTTGGAAACCTATTTAAGTCCACACACAATATCGTATCTGATACGATAAAACAAACGTTTCCAATACTTTCAAATACTTTCCAGATATGTTGTGGCAACCTAAAATTGTTTGCTGGGTTGCCTCCCTGGCCTACTGTGTTGGTGAGAGGGTGAGTGTTGTCACCCTGGCCTACTGTGTTGGTGAGAGGGTCAGTGTTGTCTCTCTGGCCTACTGTGTTGGTGAGAGGGTGAGTGTTGCCTCCCTGGCCTACTGTGTTGGTGAGAGGGTGAGTGGTGCCTCCCTGGCCTACTGTGTTGGTGAGAGGGTGAGTGTTGTCACCCTGGCCTACTGTGTTGGTGAGAGAGAGAGTGTTGCCTCCCTGGCCTACAGTGTTGGTGAGAGGGTGAGTGTTGTCACCCTGGCCTACTGTGTTGGTGAGAGAGAGAGTGTTGCCTCCCTGGCCTACTGTGTTGGTGAGAGGGTGAGTGTTGTCACCCTGGCCTACTGTGTTGGTGAGAGGGATAGTGTTGCCTCCCTGGCCTACTGTGTTGGTGAGAGGGTCAGTGTTGCCTCCCTGGTCTACATTATTGGTGAGAGGGAGAGTGTTGCCTCCCTGGCCTACTGTGTTGGTGAGAGGGTGAGTGTTGTCACTCTGGCCTACTGTGTTGGTGAGAGGGTGAGTGTTGCATTCCTGGCCTACTGTGTTGGTGAGAGGGTGAGTGTGGTCACCCTGGCCTACTGTGTTGGTGAGAGGGTGAGTGTTGCCTCCCTGGCCTACTGTGTTGGTGAGAGGGTGAGTGTTGTCACCTTGGCCTACTGTGTTGGTGAGAGGGTGAGTGTTGTCACCCTGGCCTACTGTGTTGGTGAGAGGGTGAGTGTTGCCTCCCTGGCCTACTGTGTTGGTGAGAGGGTGAGTGTGGTCACCCTGGCCTACTGTGTTGGTGAGAGGGTGAGTGTTGTCACCCTGGCCTACTGTGTTGGTGAGAGGGTCAGTGTTGTCTCCCTGGCCTACTGTGTTGGTGAGAGGGTCAGTGTTGTCACCCTGGCCTACTGTGTTGGTGAGAGGGTCAGTGTTGTCACCCTGGCCTACTGTGTTGGTGAGAGGGTCAGTGTTGTCACCCTGGCCTACTGTGTTGGTGAGAGGGTGAGTGTTGTCACCCTGGCCTACTGTGTTGGTGAGAGGGTGAGTGTTGCCTCCCTGGCCTACTGTGTTGGTGAGAGGGTCAGTGTTGTCACCCTGGCCTACTGTGTTGGTGAGAGGGTCAGTGCTGTCTCCCTGGCCTACTGTGTTGGTGAGAGGGTCAGTGTTGTCACCCTGGCCTACTGTGTTGGTGAGAGGGTCAGTGTTGTCACCCTGGCCTACTGTGTTGGTGAGAGGGTCAGTGTTGTCACCCTGGCCTACTGTGTTGGTGAGAGGGTGAGTGTTGTCACCCTGGCCTACTGTGTTGGTGAGAGGGTGAGTGTTGCCTCCCTGGCCTACTGTGTTGGTGAGAGGGTGAGTGTTGTCACCATGGCCTACTGTGTTGGGGAGAGGGTCAGTGTTGTCACCCTGGCATACTGTGTTGGTGAGAGGGTGAGTGTTGTCACCCTGGCCTACTGTGTTGGTGAGAGGGTGAGTGTTGTCACCCTGGCCTACTGTGTTGGTGAAAGGGTGAGTGTTGTCACCCAGGCCTACTGTGTTGGTGAGAGGGTCAGTGTTGTCACCCTGGCCTACTGTGTTGGTGAGAGGCTGGGTGTTGTCACCCTGGCCTACTGTGTTGGTGAGAGGGGTGAGTGTGGTCACCCTGGCCTACTGTGTTGTCTCCCTGGCCTACTGTGTTGGTGAGAGGGTGAGTGTTGCCTCCCTGGCCTACTGTGTTAGTGAGAGGGTGAGTGTGGTCACCCTGGCCTACTGTGTTGGTGAGAGGGTGAGTGTGGTCACCCTGGCCTACTGTGTTGGTGAGAGGGTGAGTGTTGTCACCCTGGCCTACTGTGTTGGTGAGAGGGTGAATGTGGTCACCCTGGCCTACTGTGTTGGTGAGAGGGTCAGTGTGGTCACCCTGGCCTACTGTGTTGGTGAGAGGGTGAGTGTTGTCTCCCTGGCCTACTGTGTTGGTGAGAGGGTGAGTGTTGTCACCCTGGCCTACTGTGTTGGTGAGAGGGTGAGTGTGGTCTCCCTGGCCTACTGTGTTGGTGAGAGGGTGAGTGTTGTCACACTGGCCTACTGTGTTGGTGAGAGGGTGAGTGTGGTCACCCTGGCCTACTGTGTTGGTGAGAGGGTCAGTGTTGTCTCCCTGGTCTACATTATTGGTGAGAGGGAGAGTGTTGCCTCCCTGGCCTACTGTGTTGGTGAGAGGGTGAGTGTTGTCACCCTGGCCTACTGTGTTGGTGAGAGGGTCAGTGTTGTCTCCCTGGCCTACTGTGTTGGTGAGAGGGTGAGTGTTGCCTCCCTGGCCTACTGTGTTGGTGAGAGGGTGAGTGTTGCCTCCCTGGCCTACTGTGTTGGTGAGAGGGTGAGTGTTGTCACCCTGGCCTACTGTGTTGGTGAGAGAGAGAGTGTTGCCTCCCTGGCCTACAGTGTTGGTGAGAAGGTGAGTGTTGCCTCCCTGGCCTACTGTGTTGGTGAGAGGGTGAGTGTTGTCACCCTGGCCTACTGTGTTGGTGTGTGGGATAGTGTTGCCTCCCTGGCCTACTGTGTTGGTGAGAGGGTCAGTGTTGCCTCCCTGGTCTACATTATTGGTGAGAGGGAGAGTGTTGCCTCCCTGGCCTACTGTGTTGGTAAGAGGGTGAGTGTTGTCACTCTGGCCTACTGTGTTGGTGAGAGGGTGAGTGTTGCCTCCCTGGCCTACTGTGTTGGTGAGAGGGTGAGTGTGGTCACCCTGGCCTACTGTGTTGGTGAGAGGGTGAGTGTTGCCTCCCTGGCCTACTGTGTTGGTGAGAGGGTGAGTGTTGTCACCCTGGCCTACTGTGTTGGTGAGAGGGTGAGTGTTGTCACCCTGGCCTACTGTGTTGGTGAGAGGGTGAGTGTTGCCTCCCTGGCCTACTGTGTTGGTGAGAGGGTGAGTGTGGTCACCCTGGCCTACTGTGTTGGTGAGAGGGTGAGTGTTGTCACCCTGGCCTACTGTGTTGGTGAGAGGGTCAGTGTTGTCTCCCTGGCCTACTGTGTTGGTGAGAGGGTCAGTGTTGTCACCCTGGCCTACTGTGTTGGTGAGAGGGTGAGTGTTGTCACCCTGGCCTACTGTGTTGGTGAGAGGGTCAGTGTTGTCACCCTGGCATACTGTGTTGGTGAGAGGGTGAGTGTTGTCACCCTGGCCTACTGTGTTGGTGAGAGGGATAGTGTTGCCTCCCTGGCCTACTGTGTTGGTGACAGGGTCAGTGTTGCCTCCCTGGTCTACATTATTGGTGAGAGGGAGAGTGTTGCCTCCCTGGCCTACTGTGTTGGTGAGAGGGTGAGTGTTGTCACTCTGGCCTACTGTGTTGGTGAGAGGGTGAGTGTTGCCTCCCTGGCCTACTGTTTTGGTGAGAGGGTGAGTGTGGTCACCCTGGCCTACTGTGTTGGTGAGAGGGTGAGTGTTGCCTCCCTGGCCTACTGTGTTGGTGAGAGGGTGAGTGTTGTCACCCTGGCCTACTGTGTTGGTGAGAGGGTCAGTGTTGCCTCCCTGGCCTACTGTGTTGGTGAGAGGGTCAGTGTGTCCTCCCTGGCCTACTGTGTTGGTGAGAGGGTCAGTGTTGTCTCCCTGGCCTACTGTGTTGGTGAGAGGGTGAGTGTTGCCTCCCTGGCCTGCTGTGTTGGTGAGAGGGTCAGTGTTGCCTCCCTGGCCTACTGTGTTGGTGAGAGGGTGAGTGTTGTCACCCGGGCCTACTGTGTTGGTGAGAGGGTCAGTGTTGCCTCCCTGGCCTACTGTGTTGGTGAGAGGGTCAGTGTTGCCTCCCTGGCCTACTGTGTTGGTGAGAGAGTCAGTGTTCCCTTCCTGGCCTACTGTGTTGGTGAGAGGGTCAGTGTGTCCTCCCTGGCCTACTGTGTTGGTGAGAGGGTCAGTGTTGTCTCCCTGGCCTACTGTGTTGGTGAGAGGGTGAGTGTTGCCTCCCTGGCCTACTGTGTTGGTGAGAATGTGAGTATTGTCACCCTGGCCTACTGTGTTGGTGAAAGGGTGAGTGTTGTCACCCTGGCCTACTGTGTTGGTGAGAGGGTGAGTGTTGTCACCCTGGCCTACTGTGTTGGTGAGAGGCTGGGTGTTGTCACCCTGGCCTACTGTGTTGGTGAGAGGGGTGAGTGTGGTCACCCTGGCCTACTGTGTTGTCTCCCTGGCCTACTGTGTTGGTGAGAGGGTGAGTGTTGCCTCCCTGGCCTACTGTGTTGGTGAGAGGGTGAGTGTGGTCACCCTGGCCTACTGTGTTGGTGAGAGGGTGAGTGTGGTCACCCTGGCCTACTGTGTTGGTGAGAGGGTGAGTGTTGTCACCCTGGCCTACTGTGTTGGTGAGAGGGTGAATGTGGTCACCCTGGCCTACTGTGTTGGTGAGAGGGTCAGTGTGGTCACCCTGGCCTACTGTGTTGGTGAGAGGGTGAGTGTTGTCTCCCTGGCCTACTGTGTTGGTGAGAGGGTGAGTGTGGTCACCCTGGCCTACTGTGTTGGTGAGAGGGTGAGTGTTGTCACACTGGCCTACTGTGTTGGTAAGAGGGTGAGTGTGGTCACCCTGGCCTACTGTGTTGGTGAGAGGGTCAGTGTTGTCTCCCTGGTCTACATTATTGGTGAGAGGGAGAGTGTTGCCTCCCTGGCCTACTGTGTTGGTGAGAGGGTGAGTGTTGTCACCCTGGCCTACTGTGTTGGTGAGAGGGTCAGTGTTGTCTCCCTGGCCTACTGTGTTGGTGAGAGGGTGAGTGTTGCCTCCCTGGCCTACTGTGTTGGTGAGAGGGTGAGTGGTGCCTCCCTGGCCTACTGTGTTGGTGAGAGGGTGAGTGTTGTCACCCTGGCCTACTGTGTTGGTGAGAGAGAGAGTGTTGCCTCCCTGGCCTACAGTGTTGGTGAGAGGGTGAGTGTTGTCACCCTGGCCTACTGTGTTGGTGAGAGAGAGAGTGTTGCCTCCCTGGCCTACTGTGTTGGTGAGAGGGTGAGTGTTGTCACCCTGGCCTACTGTGTTGGTGAGAGGGATAGTGTTGCCTCCCTGGCCTACTGTGTTGGTGAGAGGGTCAGTGTTGCCTCCCTGGTCTACATTATTGGTGAGAGGGAGAGTGTTGCCTCCCTGGCCTACTGTGTTGGTGAGAGGGTGAGTGTTGTCACTCTGGCCTACTGTGTTGGTGAGAGGGTGAGTGTTGCCTCCCTGGCCTACTGTGTTGGTGAGAGGGTGAGTGTGGTCACCCTGGCCTACTGTGTTGGTGAGAGGGTGAGTGTTGCCTCCCTGGCCTACTGTGTTGGTGAGAGGGTGAGTGTTGTCACCTTGGCCTACTGTGTTGGTGAGAGGGTGAGTGTTGTCACCCTGGCCTACTGTGTTGGTGAGAGGGTGAGTGTTGCCTCCCTGGCCTACTGTGTTGGTGAGAGGGTGAGTGTTGTCACCTTGGCCTACTGTGTTGGTGAGAGGGTGAGTGTTGTCACCCTGGCCTACTGTGTTGGTGAGAGGGTCAGTGTTGTCTCCCTGGCCAACTGTGTTGGTGAGAGGGTCAGTGTTGTCACCCTGGCCTACTGTGTTGGTGAGAGGGTCAGTGTTGTCACCCTGGCCTACTGTGTTGGTGAGAGGGTCAGTGTTGTCACCCTGGCCTACTGTGTTGGTGAGAGGGTCAGTGTTGTCACCCTGGCCTACTGTGTTGGTGAGAGGGTGAGTGTTGCCTCCCTGGCCTACTGTGTTGGTGAGAGGGTCAGTGTTGTCACCCTGGCCTACTGTGTTGGTGAGAGGGTCAGTGTTGTCACCCTGGCATACTGTGTTGGTGAGAGGGTGAGTGTTGTCACCCTGGCCTACTGTGTTGGTGAGAGGGGTGAGTGTTGTCACCCTGGCCTACTGTGTTTGTGAGAGGGTGAGTGTTGCCTCCCTGGCCTACTGTGTTGGTGAGAGGGTCAGTGTTGTTACCCTGGCCTACTGTGTTGGTGAGAGGGTGAGTGTTGCCTCCCTGGCCTACTGTGTTGGTGAGAGGGTGAGTGTTGTCACCCTGGCCTACTGTGTGGGTGAGAGGGTCAGTGTTGTCACCCTGGCCTACTGTGTTGGTGAGAGGGTCAGTGTTGTCACCCTGGCCTACTGTGTTGGTGAGAGTGTCCGTGTTGTCACCCTGGCCTTCTGTGTTGGTGAGAGGGTCAGTGTTGTCACCCTGGCCTACTGTGTTGGTGAGAGGGTCAGTGCTGTCTCCCTGGCCTACTGTGTTGGTGAGAGGGTCAGTGTTGTCACCCTGGCCTACTGTGTTGGTGAGAGGGTGAGTGTTGTCACCCTGGCCTACTGTGTTGGTGAGAGGGTCAGTGTTGTCACCGTGGCCTACTGTGTTGGTGAGAGGGTCAGTGTTGTCTCAATGGCCAACTGTGTTGGTGAGAGGGTCAGTGTTGTCACCCGGGCCTACTGTGTTGGTGAGAGGGTCAGTGTGGTCACCCTGGCCTACTGTGTTGGTGAGAGGGTGAGTGTTGCCTCCCTGGCCTACTGTGTTGGTGAGAGGGTGAGTGTTGTCACCCTGGCCTACTGTGTTGGTGAGAGGGTCAGTGTTGTCACCCTGGCCTACTGTGTTGGTGAGAGGGTCAGTGTTGTCACCCTGGCCTACTGTGTTGGTGAGAGGGTGAGTGTTGTCACCCTGGCCTACTGTGTTGGTGAGAGGGTGAGTGTTGCCTCCCTGGCCTACTGTGTTGGTGAGAGGGTGAGTGTTGTCACCCTGGCCTACTGTGTTGGTGAGAGGGTGAGTGTTGTCACCCTGGCCTACTGTGTTGGTGAGAGGGTGAGTGTTGCCTCACTGGCCTACTGTGTTGGTGAGAGGGTGAGTGTGGTCACCCTGGCATACTGTGTTGGTGAGAGGGTGAGTGTTGTCACCCTGGCCTACTGTGTTGGTGAGAGGGTCAGTGTTGTCTCCCTGGCCTACTGTGTTGGTGAGAGGGTGAGTGAGGTCACCCTGGCCAACTGTGTTGGTGAGAGGGTGAGTGTTGCCTCCCTGGCCTACTGTGTTGGTGAGAGGGTCAGTGTTGTCACCCTGGCCTACTGTGTTGGTGAGAGGGTGAGTGTTTCCTCCCTGGCCTACTGTGTTGGTGAGAGGGTGAGTGTTGTCACCCTGGCCTACTGTGTGGGTGAGAGGGTCAGTGTTGTCACCCTGGCCTACTGTGTTGGTGAGAGGGTCAGTGTTGTCTCCCTGGCCTACTGTGTTGGTGAGAGGGTCAGTGTTGTCACCCTGGCCTACTGTGTTGGTGAGAGGGTCAGTGTTGTCACCCTGGCCTACTGTGTTGGTGAGAAGGTCAGTGTTGTCACCCTGGCCTACTGTGTTGGTGAGAGGGTCAGTGTTGTCTCAATGGCCTACTGTGTTGGTGAGAGGGTCAGTGTGGTCACCCTGGCCTACTGTGTTGGTGAGAGGGTGAGTGTTGTCACCCTGGCCTACTGTGTTGGTGAGAGAGAGAGTGTTGCCTCCCTGGCCTACAGTGTTGGTGAGCGGGTGAGTGTTGTCACCCTGGCCTACTGTGTTGGTGAGAGAGAGAGTGTTGCCTCCCTGGCCTACTGTGTTGGTGAGAGGGTGAGTGTTGTCACCCTGGCCTACTGTGTTGGTGAGAGGGATAGTGTTGCCTCCCTGGCCTACTGTGTTGGTGAGAGGGTCAGTGTTGCCTCCCTGGTCTACATTATTGGTGAGAGGGAGAGTGTTGCCTCCCTGGCCTACTGTGTTGGTGAGAGGGTGAGTGTTGTCACTCTGGCCTACTGTGTTGGTGAGAGGGTGAGTGTTGCCTCCCTGGCCTACTGTGTTGGTGAGAGGGTGAGTGTGGTCACCCTGGCCTACTGTGTTGGTGAGAGGGTGAGTGTTGCCTCCCTGGCCTACTGTGTTGGTGAGAGGGTGAGTGTTGTCACCCTGGCCTACTGTGTTGGTGAGAGGGTGAGTGTTGTCACCCTGGCCTACTGTGTTGGTGAGAGGGTGAGTGTTGCCTCCCTGGCCTACTGTGTTGGTGAGAAGGTGAGTGTGGTCACCCTGGCCTACTGTGTTGGTGAGAGGGTGAGTGTTGTCACCCTGGCCTACTGTGTTGGTGAGAGGGTCAGTGTTGTCTCCCTGGCCTACTGTGTTGGTGAGAGGGTCAGTGTTGTCACCCTGGCCTACTGTGTTGGTGAGAGGGTCAGTGTTGTCACCCTGGCCTACTGTGTTGGTGAGAGGGTCAGGGTTGTCACCCTGGCCTACTGTGTTGGTGAGAGGGTGAGTGTTGTCACCCTGGCCTACTGTGTTGGTGAGAGGGAGAGTGTTGCCTCCCTGGCCTACTGTGTTGGTGAGAGGGTCAGTGTTGTCACCCTGGCATACTGTGTTGGTGAGAGGGTGAGTGTTGTCACCCTGGCCTACTGTGTTGGTGAGAGGGTGAGTGTTGTCACCCTGGCCTACTGTGTTGGTGAGAGGGTGAGTGTTGCCTCCCTGGCCTACTGTGTTGGTGAGAGGGTGAGTGTTGTCACCCTGGCCTACTGTGTTGGTGAGAGGGTGAGTGTTGTCACCCTGGCCTACTGTGTTGGTGAGAGGGTGAGTGTTGCCTCCCTGGCCTACTGTGTTGGTGAGAGGGTGAGTGTGGTCACCCTGGCCTACTGTGTTGGTGAGAGGGTGAGTGTTGTCACCCTGGCCTACTGTGTTGGTGAGAGGGTCAGTGTTGTCTCCCTGGCCTACTGTGTTGGTGAGAGGGTGAGTGTGGTCACCCTGGCCTACTGTGTTGGTGAGAGGGTGAGTGTTGCCTCCCTGGCCTACTGTGTTGGTGAGAGGGTCAGTGTTGTCACCCTGGCCTACTGTGTTGGTGAGAGGGTGAGTGTTGCCTCCCTGGCCTACTGTGTTGGTGAGAGGGTGAGTGTTGTCACCCTGGCCTACTGTGTGGGTGAGAGGGTCAGTGTTGTCACCCTGGCCTACTGTGTTGGTGAGAGGGTCAGTGTTGTCACCCTGGCCTACTGTGTTGGTGAGAGTGTCAGTGTTGTCACCCTGGCCTTCTGTGTTGGTGAGAGGGTCAGTGTTGTCACCCTGGCCTACTGTGTTGGTGAGAGGGTCAGTGCTGTCTCCCTGGCCTACTGTGTTGGTGAGAGGGTCAGTGTTGTCACCCTGGCTTACTGTGTTGGTGAGAGGGTCAGTGTTGTCACCCTGGCCTACTGTGTTGGTGAGAGGGTCAGTGTTGTCACCCTGGCCTACTGTGTTGGTGAGAGGGTCAGTGTTGTCTCAATGGCCTACTGTGTTGGTGAGAGGGTCAGTGTTGTCACCCTGGCCTACTGTGTTGGTGAGAGGGTCAGTGTGGTCACCCTGGCCTACTGTGTTGGTGAGAGGGTCAGTGTTGTCACCCTGGCCTACTGTGTTGGTGAGAGGGTGAGTGTTGTCACCCTGGCCTACTGTGTTGGTGAGAGGGTCAGTGTTGTCACCCTGGCCTACTGTGTTGGTGAGAGGGTCAGTGTTGTCACCCTGGCCTACTGTGTTGGTGAGAGGGTGAGTGTTGTCACCCTGGCCTACTGTGTTGGTGAGAGGGTGAGTGTTGCCTCCCTGGCCTACTGTGTTGGTGAGAGGGTGAGTGTTGTCACCCTGGCCTACTGTGTTGGTGAGAGGGTGAGTGTTGTCACCCTGGCCTACTGTGTTGGTGAGAGGGTGAGTGTTGCCTCACTGGCCTACTGTGTTGGTGAGAGGGTGAGTGTTGTCACCCTGGCCTACTGTGTTGGTGAGAGGGTGAGTGTTGCCTCACTGGCCTACTGTGTTGGTGAGAGAGTGAGTGTGGTCACCCTGGCCTACTGTGTTGGTGAGAGGGTGAGTGTGGTCACCCTGGCCTACTGTGTTGGTGAGAGGGTGAGTGTTGCCTCACTGGCCTACTGTGTTGGTGAGAGGGTCAGTGTTGTCACCCTGGCCTACTGTGTTGGTGAGAGGGTGAGTGTTTCCTCCCTGGCCTACTGTGTTGGTGAGAGGGTGAGTGTTGTCACCCTGGCCTACTGTGTGGGTGAGAGGGTCAGTGTTGTCACCCTGGCCTACTGTGTTGGTGAGAGGGTCAGTGTTGTCACCCTGGCCTACTGTGTTGGTGAGAGGGTCAGTGTTGTCACCCGGGCCTACTGTGTTGGTGAGAGGGTCAGTGTTGTCACCCTGGCCTACTGTGTTGGTGAGAGGGTCAGTGTTGTCACCCTGGCCTACTGTGCTGGTGAGAGGGTCAGTGTTGTCTCAATGGCCTACTGTGTTGGTGAGAGGGTCAGTGTGGTCACCCTGGCCTACTGTGTTGGTGAGAGGGTGAGTGTTGTCACCCTGGCCTACTGTGTTGGTGAGAGGGTCAGTGTTGTCTCCCTGGCCTACTGTGTTGGTGAGAGGGTGAGTGTTGTCACCCTGGCCTACTGTATTGGTGAGAGGGTGAGTGTTGTCACCCTGGCCTACTGTGTTGGTGAGAGGGTGAGTGTTGCCTCCCTGGCCTACTGTGTTGGTGAGAGGGTGAGTGTGGTTACCCTGGCCTACTGTGTTGGTGAGAGGGTGAGTGTTGTCACCCTGGCCTACTGTGTTGGTGAGAGGGTGAGTGTTGTCTCCCTGGCCTACTGTGTTGGTGAGAGGGTGAGTGTGGTCACCCTGGCCTACTGTGTTGGTGAGAGGGTGAGTGTTGCCTCCCTGGCCTACTGTGTTGGTGAGAGGGTCAGTGTTGTCACCCTGGCCTACTGTGTTGGTGAGAGGGTGAGTGTTGCCTCCCTGGCCTACTGTGTTTGTGAGAGGGTGAGTGTTGTCACCCTGGCCTACTGTGTGGGTGAGAGGGTCAGTGTTGTCACCCTGGCCTACTGTGTTGGTGAGAGGGTCAGTGTTGTCACCCTGGCCTACTGTGTTGGTGAGAGGGTCAGTGTTGTCACCCTGGCCTACTGTGTTCGTGAGAGGGTCAGTGTTGTCACCCTGGCCTACTGTGTTGGTGAGAGGGTCAGTGTTGTCTCCCTGGCCTACTGTGTTGGTGAGAGGGTCAGTGCTGTCACCCTGGCCTACTGTGTTGGTGAGAGGGTCAGTGTTGTCACCCTGGCCTACTGTGTTGGTGAGAGGGTCAGTGTTGTCACCCTGGCCTACTGTGTTGGTGAGAGGGTCAGTGTGGTCACCCTGGCCTACTGTGTTGGTGAGAGGGTGAGTGTTGTCACCCTGGCCTACTGTGTTGGTGAGAGGGTCAGTGTTTTCTCCCTGGCCTACTGTGTTGGTGAGAGGGTGAGTGTTGCCTCCCTGGCCTACTGTGTTGGTGAGAGGGTGAGTGTTGCCTCCCTGGCCTACTGTGTTGGTGAGAGGGTCAGTGTTGTCACCCTGGCCTACTGTGTTGGTGAGAGGGTGAGTGTTGCCTCCCTGGCCTACTGTGTTGGTGAGAGGGTCAGTGTTGTCACCCTTGCCTACTGTGTTGGTGAGAGGGTCAGTGTTGCCTCCCTGGCCTACTGTGTTGGTGAGAGGGTGAGTGTTGTCTCCCTGGCCTACTGTGTTGGTGAGAGGGTCAGTGTTGCCTCCCTGGCCTACTGTGTTGGTGAGAGGGTGAGTGTTGCCTCCCTGGCCTACTGTGTTGGTGAGAGGGTGAGTGTTGCCTCCCTGGCCTACTGTGTTGGTGAGAGGGTCAGTGTTGTCTCCCTGGCCTACTGTGTTGGTGAGAGGGTCAGTGTTGTCTCCCTGGCCTACTGTGTTGGTGAGAGGGTCAGTGTTGTCTCCCTGGCCTACTGTGTTGGTGAGAGGGTCAGTGTTGTCTCCCTGGCCTACTGTGTTGGTGAGAGGGTCAGTGTTGTCACCCCTGGCCTACTGTGTTGGTGAGAGGGTGAGTGTTGCCTCCCTGACCTACTGTGTTGGTGAGAGGGTCAGTGTTGCCTCCCTGGCCTACTGTGTTGGTGAGAGAGTGAGTGTTGCCTCCCTGGCCTACTGTGTTGGTGAGAGGGAGAGTGTTGCCTCCCTGGCCTACTGTGTTGGTGAGAGGGTCAGTGTTTTCACCCTGGCCTACTGTGTTGATGAGATGGTGAGTGTTGCCTCCCTGGCCTACTGTGTTGGTGAGAGGGTGAGTGTTGCCTCCCTGGCCTACTGTGTTGGTGAGAGGGTCAGTGTTGTCACCCTGGCCTACTGTGTTTGTGAGAGGGTGAGTGTTGTCACCCTGGCCTACTGTGTTGGTGAGAGGGTCAGTGTTTTCTCCCTGGCCTACTGTGTTGGTGAGAGGGTCAGTGTTGTCACCCTGGCCTACTGTGTTGGTGAGAGGGTGAGTGTGGTCACCCTGGCCTACTGTGTTGGTGAGAGGGTGAGTGTTGCCTCCCTGGCCTACTGTGTTGGTGAGAGGGTGAGTGTTGTCACCCTGGCCTACTGTGTTGGTGAGAGGGTGAGTGTTGCCTCCCTGGCCTACTGTGTTGGTGAGAGGGTGAGTGTTGTCACCCTGGCCTACTGTGTTGGTGAGAGGGTGAGTGTTGCCTCCCTGGCCTACTGTGTTGGTGAGAGGGTGAGTGTTGTCACCCTGTATACTGTGTTGGTGAGAGGGTGAGTGTTGCCTCCCTGGCCTACTGTGTTGGTGAGAGGGTGAGTGTTGTCACCCTGGCCTACTGTGTTGGTGAGAGGGTGAGTGTTGCCTCCCTGGCCTACTGTGTTGGTGAGAGGGTGAGTGTTGCCTCCCTGGCCTACTGTGTTGGTGAGAGGGTGAGTGTTGCCTCCCTGGCCTACTGTGTTGGTGAGAGGGTGAGTGTTGTCTCCCTGGCCTACTGTGTTGGTGAGAGGGTGAGTGTTGCCTCCCTGGCCTACTGTGTTGGTGAGAGGGTGAGTGTTGTCACCCTGTATACTGTGTTGGTGAGAGGGTGAGTGTTGCCTCCCTGGCCTACTGTGTTGGTGAGAGGGTGAGTGTTGTCACCCTGGCCTACTGTGTTGGTGAGAGGGTGAGTGTTGCCTTCCTGGCCTACTGTGTTGGTGAGAGGGTGAGTGTTGCCTCCCTGGCCTACTGTGTTGGTGAGAGGGTGAGTGTTGCCTCCCTGGCCTACTGTGTTGGTGAGAGGGTGAGTGTTGTCTCCCTGGCCTACTGTGTTGGTGAGAGGGTGAGTGTTGTCTCCCTGGCCTACTGTGTTGGTGAGAGGGTGAGTGTTGTCTCCCTGGCCTACTGTGTTGGTGAGAGGGTGAGTGTTGTCACCCTGGCCTACTGTGTGGGTGAGAGGGAGAGTGTTGCCTCCCTGGCCTACTGTGTTGGTGAGAGGGTCAGTGTTGTCACCCTGGCCTACTGTGTTGGTGAGAGGGTCAGTGTTGTCTCCCTGGCCTACTGTGTTGGTGAGAGGGTCAGTGTTGTCTCCCTGGTGTGAGATTTTTTTCTACCCCTACCTCCCTTAGGAGGTGGACTACAAGTTTAAAGGCTGCTCACGGCAGTTACGCATGAGTCCAATAGAAAAAGGAAAAGCGGGAGCAAACCGCCAGGCCTCCACCACCAGGGGTGAAAACCTGTCCACAATAGGCCGCTGGCTCCTCCTAGTTAAACAGGACGTTAAAACTTATAAAGGGTAACCGACGGGTTCTCACATTCAAATATTTATATATGATGTGGCGCTATGAATTGGAATTCGAATTCCCAAGAACAGCCGTCATATCAAGATCACATCAACATTTAATAATATGCAGAAATATGGTGGAATAATATGGTTGAAGGGTTGACATCAAAGACCGTTTTCTATAACATAACAATTTATTAATAACAAGAGACTAACTACTACATTACCGAGTTTACGTTACGTTAATGTCAATCCAGTGGCACGATAACAAACAGCTAAATAGCAACCCTTGCTGTGAGGCTGCATACTGAACTAACCTGAACACAGGTGTGCCCACTGATGACGCAATATTGAAAAACAAAGAAAAATATCACAGACTAAGTTACACCACAGCGAATGGTTACGTTATTGTACATCAAGTGGCATTTGCAACACAGCTATTCAACAGCTCCTCGAGAAGTGACAGCAGGCTCCATCTTGCTGACACTTCGGGCTGACAACATGAACTAACTGAACAAATGAAGGATTTCCACTGAAGACACAAGCATACAATCAATAGTGTCTCGGTTTCCCTGACAGCTACTATAATCACAAGCTTAGGGATCCTCCCGCCCCCCAGGAGAGACCCACGTAACTATGCGGGTAGTCCAACAGTGACCCCCCCCCCCTATCACAGCCCAGTGTGAACACTCTTTGCAACTCCCCACAAGAAGTTGTCCTGTTGTAAACAGTAACAAAGACAGGCAAGGCGGGATTCTGGGACACAACTCCACAAATCCCTAGATTACTCTACTCTCGTCACCAGACGACAACCAAAAGAAATTGCCTTAAGTGATTAATTACGTTAATTGACTGATCGCAGCAGTCAGCAATAAAGTACTACGGTAATCACAAACAATTGTCTCACACTAGACAACATCATGATGATACTCTACGTTAATCATTAACACTTGTATCTCTTGTTAACAATAACTCAAACTTATATTACATCACACTTGACTCCTTGCAAGTATTCAGTGAGTAATCCTCAATTAAGGTCAAACGGACCACTAATTACATCCCCATTGAGTTACGTTAACTAAGCCTACCCTAACTTGGTAGCTTCTCAACAGTCTGTGTCAAAAATTTTCTAGTGAGTGTTAATTACCCTAATTAATTCCCTAATTAATTCTGAGCAATTAATTAACTGTCACCAGGACCGATAATTAATCATCCATAAATACGTGTCACTCCGCACTGCCTAAGCAGGTCTCATCAAATACTGTGAATTCACGGGAAAGGAGTTAATTACCCCTAATTAACAAGATTTGCCACTAATCCATTGTCCTCAGACAGAATATGATTAATACAACGATTTATGCTAGCTCCATGACCTCGCTTTACCGAGTCATCGGAGCTCTCCAATGTTAATTACTCCACTAATTAACCTGAGCCACTAATTGCTATACCCCAGAAAGGTAATTAGTCTCGAGCAAATTACGTTAACACAAATACTGACAGACTCTGACAGATCCTCTCCCACTACGTGAATTCATGATGAGAAGGATAATTACATAATTAGCTAGAGTGGTCATTTAGTTGTCACACGGACAATTAATTGCTCCTGAGACGTATCTCACTCAAGCTCAACGCTGTTCTCTCTCATAAGAGTCCTTACACAACAATACTAAGTGTGCACCCCTTATCCAGTTAATTCCCCAATTATTAACTCACTGAATCCTTAAGTCCTCAACACGACTTAAAGAAACAAAGTAACCCCAGTGTTACATAGGTCACACTATAATGGCATGCAACAACACAAATGCATTGCCCACATATGGTTTCGGCTACTGCAACAGGCTAATTACTGTGCCCACACAATAATGACACACGGTTGTGCAACACACAAGAGTATACCAATATTACTGCCCCCCCTCTTTTTCTTGCAACCGTTGCAAAGGACTACTGTGAACACACACTTACCTCAGCAAGGCAATTAACCCATCAATTGCCTGCTCTCATTAAGTACTGTGAATTCCCCTGAATAATCCTAGAGGTCCCTTAAACCCTCAACACCACTCCGAGGGCAATAATAATATCGTATAAACTGATAACAACACTGCACAAACCTGCAACATAATGATGCTGTCAGCATACCCCACATGCTAATGACATCATTAGGCAATCAGTCAGCAATCACATCTGCTGACTCACCACACAACACAGTACATAAAGCATGCAAATGAACACATAGACATGGCATTCACATAATCAATGAAAAATATCATCAGGTAAATGTAACTAACTACACAGACCTCAGGATACCCACTGACATCCCTGCAACCTGGCCTGCCTACCTCTAATGATTATAATTAATATACGGTACTCTATGGCATTAATCCAGTCTGAACGATTATATAGAATCGACAGGCCGGATCACTTATATGGTAAATCTCTACACTGACCGGTTACATACTCTAGTCAGTCTACTACACACATATATACATCATGATACTACAGTGTGGTCCCGTGTACTCTCCTTATTTTTTTACTCATTTCCCAGGTCACTACCACCCTAGCTGTCAACACTTATCTTGCTCCTCATGCATCGACAAGATGTGGCCTTAGGCTGTCCCGGGAAAGTGGCCAAGGCATGTGGCCACCGCGTGGCCCACAGCGCCCCTCCCGAGTTGAGAGGGGGGGGGGGGGGTTGGGGTGGTGGTAGCCGGCGCGCGGGCAGGCGAGTGGGTAGCCAACGCGCGGGCCGAGCCGAGCCGAGCCGGGCCGGGCCGGGCCGGGCCGGGCCGGGCCGAGCGGCTGGGTGGCCGGGGGTGGCCACGGGTAGTGCATGACGTCATAGCACCCCACCCGGCTGAGCTGGTGCGCGGGTGGGGTGGGGTTTGGCCGTGCGGGTGGCCTGGGTGGGTGGCTGGCGCGCGGACAGGCGGGTGGGGTAGCCAGGCCATGTGGCTGGGCCATGCGGCGGGTGGCCGGGGTGGCCCCTGGGCATACACACGTGGTTGAGGAATCGCCCACAACTCCAGCAAACCAGAGCCTGCCTTGCTCTACACTGGGGTGACAATGGCCGGCGGCGTCACCACATGGCCGCCGCTAGGTGGAATACAAAAAATCCAACATGGGCCTGTAATATCACACTCAATTACACTGCCCATAATACCACCGATTGTCCATTGTCCATACAACACTAGACAGGATACTCGACCCACCTGTTACACCATGAGGCTCTGCCAGCTGCCTCATGGGTGAACACTGTCAACTGTCTCTTTAGTTTTTTACTGTTCCTTCCGTAAATCGTCGGCCCTCGAATTTCACGAATATTGGGCCTAGACACAACCAGGGATAGCAGGGGTGCCATCCCTGCTAGTTAACATGGTAATGTCCGCGATTAACGGGGGTGGAGGGGGAAAACTCCCCCCCTCCACCCCGACACGTCCTAGTCCACCTGCTATCCTCCTCAGACTGCCTATTTCCCGGGCTAGGGAAACTCAAAATACCCATACCTCCTCCCTACTTTGTCTTGACCAATCAGCATGGAGCTGGCACGGCTCCCTCGTGCTGCTCCCAATCACAGCCGTTCGCGCCAAAACTCGGCTTGGAGCACACTTGCCTACTCCAATCACAGGCTCACTCACCCTCGAGCATCCCGTGACGTCATAAGGAAGGGGAGGCTTAAAAGACAGTGGCGTACTGTCTCACATGTTAGGGGGGGGGGCAACGTTCACTCCACTATCCCCCCCCCCCCCGGCTCTAACGGTTTTAGTCAAGTATCCTCTCATACCATACACTCTCCCCTCCCCATCCTATTTCACAGAAACAGGAACATCTCTGTAATTCTCTCTACAGAGCAATCACAGACTTCTGACTACTCACAAATGATAGACCATAACATAAGCTTTCATTCAACACCCCACTAGTATATGTTAGTTTGAAAGCTTCAGTTTCTAGAGTGAC
Organism: Procambarus clarkii; assembly: GCF_040958095.1. Classification (NCBI taxonomy): domain Eukaryota; kingdom Metazoa; phylum Arthropoda; class Malacostraca; order Decapoda; family Cambaridae; genus Procambarus; species Procambarus clarkii. The sequence goes on along the minus strand of NC_091210.1, from coordinate 9,071,247 downwards.
TAGCCTAATCTAGAAACTAGGAAAACTAGCTGAGGGAATCTGATTCCCTCACACCTGGCCTACTGTGTTGGTGAAAGGGTGAGTGCTGCTTCCTTGGTCTACCCTACTTGTCCTCCACAACACTACCCTCCTCCTCATTAACAACACTACCCTCCACTTCCTCCACAACACTCCCCTCCTCCTCTTCCCCATCCACATCACTACCCTCCTCTTCCTTCTCCACAACACTTCCCTCCTACTCCTCCTCCACAACACTACTCTCCTCTTCCTCCTCCACAACAAAACCCCTCCTCTTCCTCCTCCACAACACTATCCTCCACTTCCTCCTCCACAACACTGTCCTCCTCTTCCTCCTCCACAACACTACCCTCCTCCTCCTCCTCCTCCACAACACTACACTGCACTTCCTCCTCCACAACACTACCCTCCTCTTCCTCCTCCACAACAATACCCTCCTCTTCCTCCTCCACAACACTATCCTCCACTTCCTCCTCCACAACACTACCCTTCTCTTTCCTCCTCCTCCACAACACTAACACTACCCTCCACTTCCTCCTCCACAACACTACCCTCCTCTTCCTCCTCCTCCACAACACTACCCTCCTCTTCCTCCTCCTCCTCCAAAACACTTCCCAACTCTTCCTCCTCCACAACACTAACCTCCTCTTCCTCCTCCACACTACTTCCCTCCTCTTCCTCCTCCACAACACTACCTTCCTCCTCCTCCTCCTCCACAACACTACCTCCTCTTCCTCCTCCACTACACTTCCCCCCCCCTCTTCCTTCTCCACAACACGACCCTCCTCTTCCTTCTCCACAACACTACCCTCCTCTTCCTTCTCCACAACACTAACCCTCCTCCTCCTCCTCCTCCTCCACAACACTACCCTCCACCTCCTCCTCCACAACACTACCCTCCACCTCCTCCTCCACAACACTACCCTCCTCTTCCTTCTCCACAACACTACCCTCCTCCTCCTCCTCCACAACACTACCCTCCTCCTCCTCCTCCACAACACTACCCTCCTCTTCCTTCTCCACAACACTTCCCTCCTCTTCCTCCTCCACAACACTACCCACCCCCTCCTCCTCAACACCATCCTCCTCTTCTTCTTCCACAACACTCCCCTCCTCTTCCTCCTCCAAAACACTTCCCTCTTCTTCCTTCTCCACAACACTACCCTCCTCCTCCTCCTCCACAACACTACCCTCCTCCTCCTCCTCCACAACACTACCCTCCTCTTCCTTCTCCACAACAGTTCCCTCCTCTTCCTCGTCCACAACACTACCCCCTCTTCCTCCTCCACAACACTACCCTTCTCTTCTTCTTCCACAACAATTCCCTCCTCTTCCTTCTCGACATCACTACCCTCCTCTTCCTTCTCCACAACACTACCCTACTCTTCCTCCTCCATAACACTATCCTCTTCCTTCTCCACAATACTTCCCTCCTTCTCCTCCTCCACAACACTACCCTCTTCCTTCCCCACAACACTACCCTCTTCCTTCCCCACAACACTACCCTCTTCCTCTTCCACTAATACTACCCTCCACTTCCGCCTCCCCAACACTATCCTCCTCCTCCTCCCTCACAAACCCTTCCTTCCTCTTCCTCCTCCTGAACACAACCCTCCTACTCCTCCTCCACAACACTACCCTCCTCTTCCTCCTACACAACACAACCCTCCTCTTCCTCCTCCAAAACACTACCCATCCTCTTCCTTCACCACAACACTATCCTCCTCTTACTTCTCCACAAAACTGTCCTCCTCTTCCTTTTCCACAACACTATCCTCCTCTTCCTCCTCGTCAGCACTACCCTCCTCTTCCGCCTCCCCAACACTACCCTCCTCCTCCTCCCCCACAATACTACCCTCCTCTTCCTCCTCCACAACACTACCCTCCTCTTCCTGCTCCTCAACACTACCCCCCTCTTCCTCCTCCACAACACTACCCTCCTCCTCCTCCTCCATATCACTACCCTCCTCTTCCTTTTCGACAACACTATCCTCCACTTCTTCTTCCACAACACTCCCCTCCTCTTCCTTCTCCACAACACTTCCCTCCTCTTCCGCTTCCACAACACTACCCTCCTCCTCCTCCTCCATATCACTACCCTCCTCTTCCTTTTCGACAACACTATCCTCCACTTCTTCTTCCACAACACTCCCCTCCTCTTCCTTCTCCACAACACTTCCCTCCTCTTCCGCTTCCACAACACTACCCTCCTCCTCCTCCTCCATATCACTACCCTCCTCTTCCTTTTCGACAACACTATCCTCCACTTCTTCTTCCACAACACAACCCTCCTCTTCCTTCCCCACAACACTACCCTCCACTTCCGCCTCCACAACACTACCCTCCTCCTCGTCCTCCACAACACCACCCTCCTCTTCCTCCTCCATAACACTACCCTCCTCCTCTTCCTCCTCCTCAGCACTACCCTCCTCTTCCTCCTCCACAACACTACCCTCCTCTTCCTCCTCCATAACACTACCCTCCTCATCTTCCTCCTCCATAACACTACCCTCCTCCTTTTCCTCCTCCTCAGCACTACCCTCCTCTTCCTTCTCTACAACACTTTCCTCATCTTCCTTCTCCAAAACACTCCTCTCCTCTTCTTTCTCCCCAACACTTCCCTCCTCTTCCTCCTCCACAACACTTCCCTCATCCTCCTCCTCCACAACGCTACCCTCCTCTTCCTCCTCCACAACGCTACCCTCCTCTTCCGCCTCCCCAACACTATCCTCCTCCTCCCTCGCAAACCCTTCCCTCCTCTTCCTCCTCCTCAGCACTACCCTCCACTTCCTCCCCCACAATACTACCCTCCTCTTCCTCCTCCACATCACTACCCTCTTCCTCTTCCCACAACACTTCCCTCCTCTTCCTCCTCCACAACACTTCCCTCTTCTTCCTCTTTCACAACACTACCCTCCTATTCCATCTCAACAAAACTACCCTCCTCTTCCTCCTCCACAACTCTACCCTCCTCTTCCTCGTCCATAACACTATCCTCCTCTTCCTCCTCCACAACACTACCCTCCTCCTCCTCCTCCATAACACTACCCTCCTCCTCCTCCTCTTCAACACTACCCTCCTCTTCTTTTTCCACAAAACTCCCTTCCTCTTCCATCCCCACAAAACTTTCTTCCTCTTCCTCATCCAGAACACTACCCACCCCCTCCTCCTCCTCCTTTACAACACTACCCCCCTCTTCCTCAACACCACAACACAACACTTCCCTACTCTTCTTCTTCCACAACACTACCCTCCTCGTATTCTCCACAACACTACCCTCCTCCTCCTCCTCCATATCACTACCATCCTCTTCCTTCTCGACAACACTATCCTCCACTTCTTCTTCCACAACACTCCCCTCCTCTTCCTTCTCCACAACACTTCCTTCCTCTTCTGCTTCCACAACACTACCCTCCTCCTCCACAACACTATCCTCCACTTCTTCTTCCACAACACTCCCCTCCTCTTCCTTCCCCACAACACTACCCTCCACTTCCGCCTCTCCAACACTATCCTCCTCCTCCTCCTTTCTCACAAACCCTTCCCTCCTCTTCCTCCACCACAACACTACCCTCCTCCTCGTCCATAACACTACCCTCCTCTTCCTCCTCCACAGCACTACCCTTCTCTTCCTCCTCCACAAAGCTACCCTCTTCTTCCTCCTTTACAACACTACCCTCCTCTTCCTCCTCCACAACACTACCCTCCACTTCCTCGTCCACAGCACTACCCTCCTCTTCCTTCTCCACAACACTACCCTCCTCTTCCTCCTCCACAACACTACCCTACTCTTCCTCTTCCACTACACTACCCTACTCTTCCTCCTCCACAGCACTACCTTCCTCTTCATCCTTCACAGCACTACCCTCCTCCTCCTCTTCCACAACACTACCCTCCTCTTCCTCCTCCACAGCACTACCCTCCTCTTCCTCCTCCACAGCACTACCCTCCTCTTCCTCCTCCACAAAACTACCCTCCTCTTCCTCCTCGACAAAACTACCCTCCTCTTCCTCCACAGCACTACCCTCCTCCTCCTCCTCTTCCACAACACTACTCTCCTCTTCCTCCTCCACAACACTACCCTCCTCTTCCTCCTCCACAGAACTACCCTCCTCTTCACCCACAGCACTACCCTCCTCCTCCTCTTCCACAACACTACCCTCCTCTTCCTCTTCTACAGCACTACTCTCCTCTTCCTCCTCCACAGCACTACTCTCCTCTTCCTCCTCCAGAGCACTACCCTCCTCTTCCTCCTCCACAAAACTCCCCTCCTCCTCTACCTCCACAAAACTACCCTACTATTCCTCCTCCATAACACTACCCTACTCTTCCTCCTCTACAACACTACTCTCCTCTTCCTCCTTTAAAACACTACTCTCCTCTTCCTCCTCTACAACACTACTCTCCTCTTCCTTCTCTACATTACTACCCTCCTCTTCCTCCTCTACAACACTACCCTCCTCTTCCTCCTCCACAACACTACCCTCCTCCTCCTCCTCCACAACACTACACACCTCTTCCTCCTCCACAACACTACCGTCCTCTTCCTACTTTACAACACTACTCTCCTCTTCCTCCTCTACAACACTACTCTTCTCTTCCTTCCTCTACAACACTACTCTCCTCTTCCTCCTCTACATTACTACCCTCCTCTTCCTCCTCTACAACACTACCCTCCTCTTCCTCCTCCACAGCACTACCCTTCTCTTCCTCCTCCACAACACTACCCTCCTCTTCCTCCTCTGCAACACTACTCTCCTCTTCCTCCTCTACATTACTACCCTCCTCTTCATCCTCTACAACACTACCCTCCTCTCCCTCCTCCACAGCACTACCCTTCTCTTCCTCCTCCACAACACTACCCTCTTCTTCCTCCTCCACAACACTACCCTCCTCTTCCTCCACCACAGCACTACCCTTCTCTTCCTCCTTCACAAAACTACCCTCTTCTTCCTCCTTTACAACACTACCCTCCTCTTCCTCCTCCACAACACTACCCTCCTCTTCCTTCTCCACAACACTACCCTACTCTTCCTCCTCCACAACACTACCCTACGTTTCCTCGTCCACAGCACTACCTTCCTCTTCATCCTTCACAGCACTACCCTCCTTCTCTTCTTCCACAACACTACCCTCCTCTTCCTCCTCCACAGCACTACCCTCCTCTTCCTCCTCCACAGCACTACCCTCCTCTTCCTCCTCCACAAAACTACCCTCCTCTTCCTCCTCCACAACACTACCCTCCTCTTCCTCCTCCACAGAACTAACCTCCTCTTCCTCAACAGCACTACCCTCCTCCTCCTCTTCCAAAACACTACTCTCCTCTTCCTCCTCCACAGCACTACTCTCCTCTTCCTCCTCCACAGCACTACTCTCCTCTTCCTTTTCCACAGCACAACCCTCCTGTTCCTCCTCCACAACACTACCCTCCTTCTCCTTCCCACAACACTACCCTCCTCTTCCTCCTCCACAGCACTACCCTCCTCTTCCTCCTCCACAGCACTACCCTCCTCTTCCTCCTCCACAGCACTACCCTCCTCTTCCTCCTCCACAGCACTACCCTCCTCTTCCTCCTCCACAAAACTACCCTCCTCTTCCTCCTCCACAACACTACCCTCCTCTTCCTCCTCCACAGAACTAACCTCCTCTTCCTCCACAGCACTACCCTCCTCCTCCTCTTCCACAACACTACTCTCCTCTTCCTCCTCCACAACACTACCCTCCTCTTCCTCCTCCACAGAACTACCCTCATCTTCCTCCACAGCACTACCCTCCTCCTCCTCTTCCACAACACTACCCTCCTCTTCCTCCTCCACAGCACTACTCTCCTCTTCCTCCTCCACAGCACTACCCTCCTCTTCCTCCTCCACAAAACTCCCCTCCTCCTCTTCCTCCACAAAACTACCCTACTCTTCCTCCTCCACAACACTACTCTACTCTTCCTCCTCTACAACACTACTCTCCTCTTCCTCCTTTACAACACTACTCTCCTCTTCCTCCTCTACAACACTACCCTCCTCTTCCTCCTCCACAGCACTACCCTTCTCTTCCTCCTCCACAACACTACCCTCCTCTTCCTCCTCTGCAACACTACTCTCCTCTTCCTCCTCTACATTACTACCCTCCTCTTCCTCCTCTACAACACTACCCTCCTCTTCCTCCTCCACAGCACTACCCTTCTCTTCCTCCTCCACAACACTACCCTCTTCTTCCTCCTCCACAACACTACCCTCCTCTTCCTCCTCCACAGCACTACCCTTCTCTTCCTCCTTCACAATACTACCCTCCTCTTCCTCCTTTACAACACTACCCTCCTCTTCCTCCTCCAAAACACTACCCAACTCTTCCTCCTCCACAACACTACCCTCCTCTTCCTCCACCACAGCACTACCTTTCTCTTCCTCCTTCACAAAACTACCCTCTTCTTCCTCCTTTACAACACTACCCTCCTCTTCCTCCTCCACAACACTACCCTCCTCTTCCTTCTCCACAACACTACCCTACTCTTCCTCCTCCACAACACTACCCTACGTTTCCTCCTCCACAGTACTACCTTCCTCTTCATCCTTCACAGCACTACCCTCCTCCTCTTCTTCCACAACACTACCCTCCTCTTCCTTCTCCACAGCACTACCCTCCTCTTCCTCCTCCACAGCACTACCCTCCTCTTCCTCCTCCACAAAACTACCCTCCTCTTCCTCCTCCACAACACTACCCTCCTCTTCCTCCTCCACAGAACTACCCTCCTCTTCCTCCTCCACAACACTACCCTCCTCTTCCTCCTCCACAGAACTAACCTCCTCTTCCTCCACAGCACTACCCTCCTCTTCCTCCTCCACAACACCACCCTCCTCTTCCTCCTCCACAACACAAACTCCTCTTCCTCTACAACACTAACCTCCTCTTCCTCCTCCACAACACTATCCTCCTCTTCCTCCTCCACAGCACTACCCTCCTCTTCCTCCTCCACAACACTACCCTCCTCTTCCTCTACAACACTACCCTCCTTTTCCTCCTCCACAACACTACCCTCCTCTTCCTCCTCCACAGCACTACCCTTCTCTTCCTCCTCCACAACACTACCCTCCTCTTCCTCCTCCACAACACTACCCTCTTCTTCCTCCTCCACAACACTACCCTCCTCTTCCTCCTCCACAGCACTACCCTTCTCTTCCTCCTCCACAATACTACCCTCCTCTTCCTCCTTTACAACACTACCCTCCTCTTCCTCCTCCACAACACTACCCTCCTCTTCCTCCTCAACAGCACTACCCTCCTCTTCCTCCTCCACAAAGTTAACCTCCTCTTCCTTCTTATCAACACTACCCTCCTTTTCCTCCTCCACAACACTACCCTACTCTTCCTCCTCCACAACACTACCCTACTCTTCCTCCTCCACAACACTACCCTCCTATTCCTCCTCCACAGCACTACCCTTCTCTTCCTCCTCAACAAAACTACCCTCTTCTTCCTCCTTTACAACACTGCCCTCCTCTTCCTCGTCCACAGCACTACCCTCCTCTTCCTTCTCCACAACACTACCCTCCTCTTCCTTCTCCACAACACTACCCTACTCTTCCTCCTCCACAGCACTACCTTCCTCTTCATCCTTCACAGCACTACGTTCCTCCTCCTCTTCCACAACACTACCCTCCTCTTCTTCCTCCACAGCACTACCCTCCTCTTCCTCCTCCACAGCACTACCCTCCTCTTCCTCCTCCACAAAACTACCCTCCTCTTCCTCCTCGACAAAACTACCCTCCTCTTCCTCCTCAACAACACTACCCTCCTCTTCCTCCTCCACAACACTACCCTCCTCTTCTTCCTCCACAGATCTACCCTCCTCTTCCTCCACAGCACTACCCTCCTCCTCCTCTTCCACAACACTACCCTCCTCTTCCTCCTCCACAGCACTACTCTCCTCTTCCTCCTCCACAGCACTACTCTCCTCTTCCTCCTCCACAAAACTACCCTCCTCTTCCTCCTCCACAAAACTCCCCTCCTCCTCTTCCTCCACAAAACTACCCTACTCTTCCTCCTCCACAACAGTACCCTACTCTTCCTCCTCTACAACACTACTCTCCTCTTCCTCCTTTACAACACTACTCTCCTCTTCCTCCTCTACAACACTACTCTCCTCTTCCTCCTCTACATTACTACCCTCCTCTTCCTCCTCCACAACAGTACCCTACTCTTCCTCCTCTACAACACTACCCTCCTCTTCCTCCTCGACAGCACTACCCTTCTCTTCCTCCTCCACAACACTACCCTCCTCTTCCTCCTCCACAACACTACCCTCTTCTTCCTCCTCCACAACAGTACCCTCCTCTTCCTCCTCCTCAGCACTACCCTTCTCTTCCTCCTCCACAATACTACCCTCCTCTTCTTCCTTTACAACACTACCCTCCTCTTCCTCCTCCAAAACACTACCCTCCTCTTCCTCCTCAACAGCACTGCCCTCCTCTTCCTCCTCCACAAAACTAACCTCCTCTTCCTTCTCCACAACACTACTCTCCTCTTCCTCCTCCACAACACTACCCTACTCTTCCTCCTCCACAACACTACCCTCCTCTTCCTCCTCCACAGCACTACCCTTCTCTTCCTCCTCCACAAAACGACCCATCTTCTTCCTCCTTTACAACACTACCCTCCTCTTCCTCCTACACAACACTACCCTCCTCTTCCTCGTCCACAGCACTACCCTCCTCTTCCTTCTCCACAACACTACCCTCCTCTTCCTCCTCGACAACACAACCCTGCTTTTCCTCTACAACACTACCCTCCTCTTCCTCTTTCATAACACTACCCTTCTCCTTCTCCTCCACAACACAACCCTCCTCTTCCTCTTCCACAACAATACCCTCCTCTTCCTCTTCCACAACAATACCCTCCTCTTCAACACAACCTTCCTCTTCCTCCTTCACAACACTTCCCTCCTCCTTCTCTTCCTCCTCCACAACACTACCCTCCTCCTCCTCCTCCACAACACTACCCTCCTCTTCCTCCTCCACAACACTACCCTCCTCTTCCTCCTCCACAGCACTACCCTCCTCTTCCTCCTCCACAGCACTACCCTCCTCTTCCTCCTCCACAACACTACCCTCCTCTTCCTCCTCCACAACACTACCCTCCTCTTCCTCCTCCACAACACTACCCTCCTCTTCCTCCTCCACAACACTACCCTCCTCTTTCTCCTCCACAGCACTTCCCTCCTCTTCCTCCTCCACAACACTACCCTCCTCTTCCTCCTCAACAACACTACCCTTCTCTTCCTCCTCCACAACACTACCCTTCTCTTCCTCCTCCACAAAACTACCCTCCTCTTCCTCCACAGCACTACACTCCTCCTCCTCTTCCACAACACTACCCTCCTCTTCCTCCTCCACAGCACTACTCTCCTTTTCCTCCTCCACAGCACTACTCTCCTCTTCCTCCTCCACAAAACTACCCTCCTCTTCCTCCTCCACAAAACTCCCCTCCTCCTCTTCCTCCACAAAACTACCCTACTCTTCCTCCTCCACAACACTACCCTACTCTTCCTCCTCTACAACACTACCCTCCTCTTCCTCCTTTAACACACTACTCTCCTCTTCCTAATCTACAACACTACTCTCCTCTTCCTCCTCTACATTACTACCCTCCTCTTCCTCCTCTACAACACTACCCTCCTCTTCCTCCTCCACAACACTACCCTCCTCCTCCTCCTCCACAACACTACACACCTCTTCCTCCTCCACAACACTACCCTCCTATTCGTCCTCCCCATTACAACCCTCCTACTCCTCCACAACACTACCCTCCTCTTCCTCCTCCACAAAACTACCCTACTCTTCCTCCTCCACAACACTACCCTACTCTTTCTCCTCTACAACACTACTCTCCTCTTCCTCCTTTACAACACTACTCTCCTCTTCCTCCTCTACAACACTACCCTCCTCTTCCTCCTCCACAGCACTACCCTTCTCTTCCTCCTCCACAACACTACCCTCCTCTTCCTCCTCTGCAACACTACTCTCCTCTTCCTCCTCTACATTACTACCCTCCTCTTCCTCCTCTACAACACTACCCTCCTCTTCCTCCTCCACAGCACTACCCTTCTCTTCCTCCTCCACAACACTACCCTCTTCTTCCTCCTCCACAACACTACCCTCATCTTCCTCCTCCACAGCACTACCCTTCTCTTCCTCCTTCACAATACTACCCTCCTCTTCCTCCTTTACAACACTACCCTCCTCTTCCTCCTCCAAAACACTACCCAACTCTTCCTCCTCCACAACACTACCCTCCTCTTCCTCCACCACAGCACTACCTTTCTCTTCCTCCTTCACAAAACTACCCTCTTCTTCCTCCTTTACAACACTACCCTCCTCTTCCTCCTCCACAACACTACCCTCCTCTTCCTTCTCCACAACACTACCCTACTTTTCCTCCTCCACAACACTACCCTACGTTTCCTCCTCCACAGTACTACCTTCCTCTTCATCCTTCACAGCACTACCCTCCTCCTCTTCTTCCACAACACTACCCTCCTCTTCCTCCTCCACAGCACTACCCTCCTCTTCCTCCTCCACAGCACTACCCTCCTCTTCCTCCTCCACAAAACTACCCTCCTCTTCCTCCTCCACAACACTACCCTCCTCTTCCTCCTCCACAGAACTACCCTCCTCTTCCTCCTCCACAACACTACCCTCCTCTTCCTCCTCCACAGAACTAACCTCCTCTTCCTCCACAGCACTACCCTCCTCCTCCTCTTCCACAACACTACTCTCCTCTTCCTCCTCCACAGCACCACTCTCCTCTTCCTCCTCCACAGCACTACTCTCCTCTTCCTTTTCCACAGCACTACCCTCCTCTTCCTCCTCCACAACACTACCCACCTTTTCCTCCTCCACAACACAAACTCCTCTTCCTCCTCCACAACACCACCCTCCTCTTCCTCCTCCACAACACAAACTCCTCTTCCTCTACAACACTAACCTCCTCTTCCTCCTCCACAACACTATCCTCCTCTTCCTCCTCCACAGCACTACCCTCCTCTTCCTCCTCCACAACACTACCCTCCTCTTCCTCTACAACACTACCCTCCTTTTCCTCCTCCACAACACTACCCTCCTCTTCCTCCTCCACAGCACTACCCTTCTCTTCCTCCTCCACAACACTACCCTCCTCTTCCTCCTCCACAACACTACCCTCTTCTTCCTCCTCCACAACACTACCCTCCTCTTCCTCCTCCACAGCACTACCCTTCTCTTCCTCCTCCACAATACTACCCTCCTCTTCCTCCTTTACAACACTACCCTCCTCTTCCTCCTCCACAACACTACCCTCCTCTTCCTCCTCAACAGCACTACCCTCGTCTTCCTCCTCCACAAAACTAACCTCCTCTTCCTTCTTATCAACACTACCCTCCTTTTCCTCCTCCACAACACTACCCTACTCTTCCTCCTCCACAACACTACCCTACTCTTCCTCCTCCACAACACTACCCTCCTCTTCCTCCTCCACAGCACTACCCTTCTCTTCCTCCTCAACAAAACTACCCTCTTCTTCCTCCTTTACAACACTGCCCTCCTCTTCCTCGTCCACAGCACTACCCTCCTCTTCCTTCTCCACAACACTACCCTCCTCTTCCTTCTCCACAACACTACCCTACTCTTCCTCCTCCACAGCACTACCTTCCTCTTCATCCTTCACAGCACTACGTTCCTCCTCCTCTTCCACAACACTACCCTCCTCTTCCTCCTCCACAGCACCACTCTCCTCTTCCTCCTCCACAGCACTACTCTCCTCTTCCTTTTCCACAGCACTACCCTCCTCTTCCTCCTCCACAACACTACCCACCTTTTCCTCCTCCACAACACAAACTCCTCTTCCTCCTCCACAACACCACCCTCCTCTTCCTCCTCCACAACACAAACTCCTCTTCCTCTACAACACTAACCTCCTCTTCCTCCTCCACAACACTATCCTCCTCTTCCTCCTCCACAGCACTACCCTCCTCTTCCTCCTCCACAACACTACCCTCCTCTTCCTCTACAACACTACCCTCCTTTTCCTCCTCCACAACACTACCCTCCTCTTCCTCCTCCACAGCACTACCCTTCTCTTCCTCCTCCACAACACTACCCTCCTCTTCCTCCTCCACAACACTACCCTCTTCTTCCTCCTCCACAACACTACCCTCCTCTTCCTCCTCCACAGCACTACCCTTCTCTTCCTCCTCCACAATACTACCCTCCTCTTCCTCCTTTACAACACTACCCTCCTCTTCCTCCTCCACAACACTACCCTCCTCTTCCTCCTCAACAGCACTACCCTCCTCTTCCTCCTCCACAAAACTAACCTCCTCTTCCTTCTTATCAACACTACCCTCCTTTTCCTCCTCCACAACACTACCCTACTCTTCCTCCTCCACAACACTACCCTACTCTTCCTCCTCCACAACACTACCCTCCTCTTCCTCCTCCACAGCACTACCCTTCTCTTCCTCCTCAACAAAACTACCCTCTTCTTCCTCCTTTACAACACTGCCCTCCTCTTCCTCGTCCACAGCACTACCCTCCTCTTCCTTCTCCACAACACTACCCTCCTCTTCCTTCTCCACAACACTACCCTACTCTTCCTCCTCCACAGCACTACCTTCCTCTTCATCCTTCACAGCACTACGTTCCTCCTCCTCTTCCACAACACTACCCTCCTCTTCTTCCTCCACAGCACTACCCTCCTCTTCCTCCTCCACAGCACTACCCTCCTCTTCCTCCTCCACAAAACTACCCTCCTCTTCCTCCTCGACAAAACTACCCTCCTCTTCCTCCTCAACAACACTACCCTCCTCTTCCTCCTCCACAACACTACCCTCCTCTTCTTCCTCCACAGATCTACCCTCCTCTTCCTCCACAGCACTACCCTCCTCCTCCTCTTCCACAACACTACCCTCCTCTTCCTCCTCCACAGCACTACTCTCCTCTTCCTCCTCCACAGCACTACTCTCCTCTTCCTCCTCCACAAAACTACCCTCCTCTTCCTCCTCCACAAAACTCCCCTCCTCCTCTTCCTCCACAAAACTACCCTACTCTTCCTCCTCCACAACAGTACCCTACTCTTCCTCCTCTACAACACTACTCTCCTCTTCCTCCTTTACAACACTACTCTCCTCTTCCTCCTCTACAACACTACTCTCCTCTTCCTCCTCTACATTACTACCCTCCTCTTCCTCCTCCACAACAGTACCCTACTCTTCCTCCTCTACAACACTACCCTCCTCTTCCTCCTCCACAGCACAACCCTTCTCTTCCTCCTCCACAACACTACCCTCCTCTTCCTCCTCCACAACACTACCCTCTTCTTCCTCCTCCACAACAGTACCCTCCTCTTCCTCCTCCTCAGCACTACCCTTCTCTTCCTCCTCCACAATACTACCCTCCTCTTCTTCCTTTACAACACTACCCTCCTCTTCCTCCTCCAAAACACTACCCTCCTCTTCCTCCTCAACAGCACTGCCCTCCTCTTCCTCCTCCACAAAACTAACCTCCTTTTCCTTCTCCACAACACTACTCTCCTCTTCCTCCTCCACAACACTACCCTACTCTTCCTCCTCCACAACACTACCCTCCTCTTCCTCCTCCACAGCACTACCCTTCTCTTCCTCCTCCACAAAACGACCCATCTTCTTCCTCCTTTACAACACTACCCTCCTCTTCCTCCTACACAACACTACCCTCCTCTTCCTCGTCCACAGCACTACCCTCCTCTTCCTTCTCCACAACACTACCCTCCTCTTCCTCCTCGACAACACAACCCTGCTTTTCCTCTACAACACTACCCTCCTCTTCCTCTTTCATAACACTACCCTTCTCCTTCTCCTCCACAACACAACCCTCCTCTTCCTCTTCCACAACAATACCCTCCTCTTCCTCTTCCACAACAATACCCTCCTCTTCAACACAACCTTCCTCTTCCTCCTTCACAACACTTCCCTCCTCCTTCTCTTCCTCCTCCACAACACTACCCTCCTCCTCCTCCTCCACAACACTACCCTCCTCTTCCTCCTCCACAACACTACCCTCCTCTTCCTCCTCCACAGCACTACCCTCCTCTTCCTCCTCCACAGCACTACCCTCCTCTTCCTCCTACACAACACTACCCTCCTCTTCCTCCTCCACAACACTACCCTCCTCTTCCTCCTCCACAACACTACCCTCCTCTTCCTCCTCCACAACACTACCCTCCTCTTTCTCCTCCACAGCACTTCCCTCCTCTTCCTCCTCCACAACACTACCCTCCTCTTCCTCCTCAACAACACTACCCTTCTCTTCCTCCTCCACAACACTACCCTTCTCTTCCTCCTCCACAAAACTACCCTCCTCTTCCTCCACAGCACTACACTCCTCCTCCTCTTCCACAACACTACCCTCCTCTTCCTCCTCCACAGCACTACTCTCCTCTTCCTCCTCCACAGCACTACTCTCCTCTTCCTCCTCCACAAAACTACCCTCCTCTTCCTCCTCCACAAAACTCCCCTCCTCCTCTTCCTCCACAAAACTACCCTACTCTTCCTCCTCCACAACACTACCCTACTCTTCCTCCTCTACAACACTACCCTCCTCTTCCTCCTTTAACACACTACTCTCCTCTTCCTAATCTACAACACTACTCTCCTCTTCCTCCTCTACATTACTACCCTCCTCTTCCTCCTCTACAACACTACCCTCCTCTTCCTCCTCCACAACACTACCCTCCTCCTCCTCCTCCACAACACTACACACCTCTTCCTCCTCCACAACACTACCCTCCTATTCGTCCTCCCCATTACAACCCTCCTACTCCTCCACAACACTACCCTCCTCTTCCACCTCCACAACACTACCCTCCTTCTCCTCCTCCAAAACACTTCCCTCCTCTTCCTCCCCCACAACTCTACCCTCCTCTTCCTCCTACACAACACTTCCCTCCTCCTCAACAACACTACGCTCCTCTTCCTCCTCCACAACACTACCCTCCTCCACAACACAACCCTCCTCTTCCTCTACAACACTACCCTCCTCTTCCTCTTCCATAACACTACCTTTCTCCTTCTCCTCCACAACACAACCCTCCTCTTCCTTTTCCACAACAATACCCTCCTCTTCAACACAACCTTCCTCTTCCTCCTTCACAACACTACCCTCTTCCTCCTCCTCCTCCTCCACAACACTACCCTCCTCTTCCTCCTCCACAACACTACCCTCCTCTTCCTCCTCCACAGCACTACCCTCCTCTTCCTCCTCCACAGCACTACCCTCCTCTTCCTCCTACACAACACTACCCTCCTCTTCCTCCTCCACAACACTACCCTCCTCTTCCTCCTCCACAACACTACCCTCCTCTTCCTCCTCCACAACACTACCCTCCTCTTTCTCCTCCACAGCACTTCCCTCCTCTTCCTCCTCCACAACACTACCCTCCTCTTCCTCCTCAACAACACTACCCTTCTCTTCCTCCTCCACAACACTACCCTTCTCTTCCTCCTCCACAAAACTACCCTCCTCTTCCTCCACAGCACTACCCTCCTCCTCCTCTTCCACAACACTACCCTCCTCTTCCTCCTCCACAGCACTACTCTCCTCTTCCTCCTCCACAGCACTACTCTCCTCTTCCTCCTCCACAAAACTACCCTCCTCTTCCTCCTCCACAAAACTCCCCTCCTCCTCTTCCTCCACAAAACTACCCTACTCTTCCTCCTCCACAACACTACCCTACTCTTCCTCCTCTACAACACTACCCTCCTCTTCCTCCTTTAACACACTACTCTCCTCTTCCTAATCTACAACACTACTCTCCTCTTCCTCCTCTACATTACTACCCTCCTCTTCCTCCTCCACAACAGTACCCTACTCTTCCTCCTCTACAACACTACCCTCCTCTTCCTCCTCCACAGCACTACCCTTCTCTTCCTCCTCCACAACACTACCCTCCTCTTCCTCCTCCACAACACTACCCTCTTCTTCCTCCTCCACAACAGTACCCTCCTCTTCCTCCTCCTCAGCACTACCCTTCTCTTCCTCCTCCACAATACTACCCTCCTCTTCTTCCTTTACAACACTACCCTCCTCTTCCTCCTCCAAAACACTACCCTCCTCTTCCTCCTCAACAGCACTGCCCTCCTCTTCCACCTCCACAAAACTAACCTCCTTTTCCTTCTCCACAACACTACTCTCCTCTTCCTCCTCCACAACACTACCCTACTCTTCCTCCTCCACAACACTACCCTCCTCTTCCTCCTCCACAGCACTACCCTTCTCTTCCTCCTCCACAAAACGACCCATCTTCTTCCTCCTTTACAACACTACCCTCCTCTTCCTCCTACACAACACTACCCTCCTCTTCCTCGTCCACAGCACTACCCTCCTCTTCCTTCTCCACAACACTACCCTCCTCTTCCTCCTCGACAACACAACCCTGCTTTTCCTCTACAACACTACCCTCCTCTTCCTCTTTCATAACACTACCCTTCTCCTTCTCCTCCACAACACAACCCTCCTCTTCCTCTTCCACAACAATACCCTCCTCTTCCTCTTCCACAACAATACCCTCCTCTTCAGCACAACCTTCCTCTTCCTCCTTCACAACACTTCCCTCCTCCTTCTCTTCCTCCTCCACAACACTACCCTCCTCCTCCTCCTCCACAACACTACCCTCCTCTTCCTCCTCCACAACACTACCCTCCTCTTCCTCCTCCACAGCACTACCCTCCTCTTCCTCCTCCACAGCACTACCCTCCTCTTCCTCCTACACAACACTACCCTCCTCTTCCTCCTCCACAACACTACCCTCCTCTTCCTCCTCCACAACACTACCCTCCTCTTCCTCCTCCACAACACTACCCTCCTCTTTCTCCTCCACAGCACTTCCCTCCTCTTCCTCCTCCACAACACTACCCTCCTCTTCCTCCTCAACAACACTACCCTTCTCTTCCTCCTCCACAACACTACCCTTCTCTTCCTCCTCCACAAAACTACCCTCCTCTTCCTCCACAGCACTACACTCCTCCTCCTCTTCCACAACACTACCCTCCTCTTCCTCCTCCACAGCACTACTCTCCTCTTCCTCCTCCACAGCACTACTCTCCTCTTCCTCCTCCACAAAACTACCCTCCTCTTCCTCCTCCACAAAACTCCCCTCCTCCTCTTCCTCCACAAAACTACCCTACTCTTCCTCCTCCACAACACTACCCTACTCTTCCTCCTCTACAACACTACCCTCCTCTTCCTCCTTTAACACACTACTCTCCTCTTCCTAATCTACAACACTACTCTCCTCTTCCTCCTCTACATTACTACCCTCCTCTTCCTCCTCTACAACACTACCCTCCTCTTCCTCCTCCACAACACTACCCTCCTCCTCCTCCTCCACAACACTACACACCTCTTCCTCCTCCACAACACTACCCTCCTATTCGTCCTCCCCATTACAACCCTCCTACTCCTCCACAACACTACCCTCCTCTTCCACCTCCACAACACTACCCTCCTTCTCCTCCTCCAAAACACTTCCCTCCTCTTCCTCCCCCACAACTCTACCCTCCTCTTCCTCCTACACAACACTTCCCTCCTCCTCAACAACACTACGCTCCTCTTCCTCCTCCACAACACTACCCTCCTCCACAACACAACCCTCCTCTTCCTCTACAACACTACCCTCCTCTTCCTCTTCCATAACACTACCTTTCTCCTTCTCCTCCACAACACAACCCTCCTCTTCCTTTTCCACAACAATACCCTCCTCTTCAACACAACCTTCCTCTTCCTCCTTCACAACACTACCCTCTTCCTCCTCCTCCTCCTCCACAACACTACCCTCCTCTTCCTCCTCCACAACACTACCCTCCTCTTCCTCCTCCACAGCACTACCCTCCTCTTCCTCCTCCACAGCACTACCCTCCTCTTCCTCCTGCACAACACTACCCTCCTCTTCCTCCTCCACAACACTACCCTCCTCTTCCTCCTCCACAACACTACCCTCCTCTTCCTCCTCCACAACACTACCCTCCTCTTTCTCCTCCACAGCACTTCCCTCCTCTTCCTCCTCCACAACACTACCCTCCTCTTCCTCCTCAACAACACTACCCTTCTCTTCCTCCTCCACAACACTACCCTTCTCTTCCTCCTCCACAAAACTACCCTCCTCTTCCTCCACAGCACTACACTCCTCCTCCTCTTCCACAACACTACCCTCCTCTTCCTCCTCCACAGCACTACTCTCCTCTTCCTCCTCCACAGCACTACTCTCCTCTTCCTCCTCCACAAAACTACCCTCCTCTTCCTCCTCCACAAAACTCCCCTCCTCCTCTTCCTCCACAAAACTACCCTACTCTTCCTCCTCCACAACACTACCCTACTCTTCCTCCTCTACAACACTACCCTCCTCTTCCTCCTTTAACACACTACTCTCCTCTTCCTAATCTACAACACTACTCTCCTCTTCCTCCTCTACATTACTACCCTCCTCTTCCTCCTCTACAACACTACCCTCCTCTTCCTCCTCCACAACACTACCCTCCTCCTCCTCCTCCACAACACTACACACCTCTTCCTCCTCCACAACACTACCCTCCTATTCGTCCTCCCCATTACAACCCTCCTACTCCTCCACAACACTACCCTCCTCTTCCTCCTCCACAAAACTACCCTACTCTTCCTCCTCCACAACACTACCCTACTCTTCCTCCTCTACAACACTACTCTCCTCTTCCTCCTTTACAACACTACTCTCCTCTTCCTCCTCTACAACACTACCCTCCTCTTCCTCCTCCACAGCACTACCCTTCTCTTCCTCCTCCACAACACTACCCTCCTCTTCCTCCTCTGCAACACTACTCTCCTCTTCCTCCTCTACATTACTACCCTCCTCTTCCTCCTCTACAACACTACCCTCCTCTTCCTCCTCCACAGCACTACCCTTCTCTTCCTCCTCCACAACACTACCCTCTTCTTCCTCCTCCACAACACTACCCTCCTCTTCCTCCTCCACAGCACTACCCTTCTCTTCCTCCTTCACAATACTACCCTCCTCTTCCTCCTTTACAACACTACCCTCCTCTTCCTCCTCCAAAACACTACCCAACTCTTCCTCCTCCACAACACTACCCTCCTCTTCCTCCACCACAGCACTACCTTTCTCTTCCTCCTTCACAAAACTACCCTCTTCTTCCTCCTTTACAACACTACCCTCCTCTTCCTCCTCCACAACACTACCCTCCTCTTCCTTCTCCACAACACTACCCTACTCTTCCTCCTCCACAACACTACCCTACGTTTCCTCCTCCACAGTACTACCTTCCTCTTCATCCTTCACAGCACTACCCTCCTCCTCTTCTTCCACAACACTACCCTCCTCTTCCTCCTCCACAGCACTACCCTCCTCTTCCTCCTCCACAGCACTACCCTCCTCTTCCTCCTCCACAAAACTACCCTCCTCTTCCTCCTCCACAACACTACCCTCCTCTTCCTCCTCCACAGAACTACCCTCCTCTTCCTCCTCCACAACACTACCCTCCTCTTCCTCCTCCACAGAACTAACCTCCTCTTCCTCCACAGCACTACCCTCCTCCTCCTCTTCCACAACACTACTCTCCTCTTCCTCCTCCACAGCACCACTCTCCTCTTCCTCCTCCACAGCACTACTCTCCTCTTCCTTTTCCACAGCACTACCCTCCTCTTCCTCCTCCACAACACTACCCACCTTTTCCTCCTCCACAACACAAACTCCTCTTCCTCCTCCACAACACCACCCTCCTCTTCCTCCTCCACAACACAAACTCCTCTTCCTCTACAACACTAACCTCCTCTTCCTCCTCCACAACACTATCCTCCTCTTCCTCCTCCACAGCACTACCCTCCTCTTCCTCCTCCACAACACTACCCTCCTCTTCCTCTACAACACTACCCTCCTTTTCCTCCTCCACAACACTACCCTCCTCTTCCTCCTCCACAGCACTACCCTTCTCTTCCTCCTCCACAACACTACCCTCCTCTTCCTCCTCCACAACACTACCCTCTTCTTCCTCCTCCACAACACTACCCTCCTCTTCCTCCTCCACAGCACTACCCTTCTCTTCCTCCTCCACAATACTACCCTCCTCTTCCTCCTTTACAACACTACCCTCCTCTTCCTCCTCCACAACACTACCCTCCTCTTCCTCCTCAACAGCACTACCCTCCTCTTCCTCCTCCACAAAACTAACCTCCTCTTCCTTCTTATCAACACTACCCTCCTTTTCCTCCTCCACAACACTACCCTACTCTTCCTCCTCCACAACACTACCCTACTCTTCCTCCTCCACAACACTACCCTCCTCTTCCTCCTCCACAGCACTACCCTTCTCTTCCTCCTCAACAAAACTACCCTCTTCTTCCTCCTTTACAACACTGCCCTCCTCTTCCTCGTCCACAGCACTACCCTCCTCTTCCTTCTCCACAACACTACCCTCCTCTTCCTTCTCCACAACACTACCCTACTCTTCCTCCTCCACAGCACTACCTTCCTCTTCATCCTTCACAGCACTACGTTCCTCCTCCTCTTCCACAACACTACCCTCCTCTTCTTCCTCCACAGCACTACCCTCCTCTTCCTCCTCCACAGCACTACCCTCCTCTTCCTCCTCCACAAAACTACCCTCCTCTTCCTCCTCGACAAAACTACCCTCCTCTTCCTCCTCAACAACACTACCCTCCTCTTCCTCCTCCACAACACTACCCTCCTCTTCTTCCTCCACAGATCTACCCTCCTCTTCCTCCACAGCACTACCCTCCTCCTCCTCTTCCACAACACTACCCTCCTCTTCCTCCTCCACAGCACTACTCTCCTCTTCCTCCTCCACAGCACTACTCTCCTCTTCCTCCTCCACAAAACTACCCTCCTCTTCCTCCTCCACAAACCTCCCCTCCTCCTCTTCCTCCACAAAACTACCCTACTCTTCCTCCTCCACAACAGTACCCTACTCTTCCTCCTCTACAACACTACTCTCCTCTTCCTCCTTTACAACACTACTCTCCTCTTCCTCCTCTACAACACTACTCTCCTCTTCCTCCTCTACATTACTACCCTCCTCTTCCTCCTCCACAACAGTACCCTACTCTTCCTCCTCTACAACACTACCCTCCTCTTCCTCCTCCACAGCACTACCCTTCTCTTCCTCCTCCACAACACTACCCTCCTCTTCCTCCTCCACAACACTACCCTCTTCTTCCTCCTCCACAACAGTACCCTCCTCTTCCTCCTCCTCAGCACTACCCTTCTCTTCCTCCTCCACAATACTACCCTCCTCTTCTTCCTTTACAACACTACCCTCCTCTTCCTCCTCCAAAACACTACCCTCCTCTTCCTCCTCAACAGCACTGCCCTCCTCTTCCTCCTCCACAAAACTAACCTCCTCTTCCTTCTCCACAACACTACTCTCCTCTTCCTCCTCCACAACACTACCCTACTCTTCCTCCTCCACAACACTACCCTCCTCTTCCTCCTCCACAGCACTACCCTTCTCTTCCTCCTCCACAAAACGACCCATCTTCTTCCTCCTTTACAACACTACCCTCCTCTTCCTCCTACACAACACTACCCTCCTCTTCCTCGTCCACAGCACTACCCTCCTCTTCCTTCTCCACAACACTACCCTCCTCTTCCTCCTCGACAACACAACCCTGCTTTTCCTCTACAACACTACCCTCCTCTTCCTCTTTCATAACACTACCCTTCTCCTTCTCCTCCACAACACAACCCTCCTCTTCCTCTTCCACAACAATACCCTCCTCTTCCTCTTCCACAACAATACCCTCCTCTTCAACACAACCTTCCTCTTCCTCCTTCACAACACTTCCCTCCTCCTTCTCTTCCTCCTCCACAACACTACCCTCCTCCTCCTCCTCCACAACACTACCCTCCTCTTCCTCCTCCACAACACTACCCTCCTCTTCCTCCTCCACAGCACTACCCTCCTCTTCCTCCTCCACAGCACTACCCTCCTCTTCCTCCTACACAACACTACCCTCCTCTTCCTCCTCCACAACACTACCCTCCTCTTCCTCCTCCACAACACTACCCTCCTCTTCCTCCTCCACAACACTACCCTCCTCTTTCTCCTCCACAGCACTTCCCTCCTCTTCCTCCTCCACAACACTACCCTCCTCTTCCTCCTCAACAACACTACCCTTCTCTTCCTCCTCCACAACACTACCCTTCTCTTCCTCCTCCACAAAACTACCCTCCTCTTCCTCCACAGCACTACACTCCTCCTCCTCTTCCACAACACTACCCTCCTCTTCCTCCTCCACAGCACTACTCTCCTCTTCCTCCTCCACAGCACTACTCTCCTCTTCCTCCTCCACAAAACTACCCTCCTCTTCCTCCTCCACAAAACTCCCCTCCTCCTCTTCCTCCACAAAACTACCCTACTCTTCCTCCTCCACAACACTACCCTACTCTTCCTCCTCTACAACACTACCCTCCTCTTCCTCCTTTAACACACTACTCTCCTCTTCCTAATCTACAACACTACTCTCCTCTTCCTCCTCTACATTACTACCCTCCTCTTCCTCCTCTACAACACTACCCTCCTCTTCCTCCTCCACAACACTACCCTCCTCCTCCTCCTCCACAACACTACACACCTCTTCCTCCTCCACAACACTACCCTCCTATTCGTCCTCCCCATTACAACCCTCCTACTCCTCCACAACACTACCCTCCTCTTCCACCTCCACAACACTACCCTCCTTCTCCTCCTCCAAAACACTTCCCTCCTCTTCCTCCCCCACAACTCTACCCTCCTCTTCCTCCTACACAACACTTCCCTCCTCCTCAACAACACTACGCTCCTCTTCCTCCTCCACAACACTACCCTCCTCCACAACACAACCCTCCTCTTCCTCTACAACACTACCCTCCTCTTCCTCTTCCATAACACTACCTTTCTCCTTCTCCTCCACAACACAACCCTCCTCTTCCTTTTCCACAACAATACCCTCCTCTTCAACACAACCTTCCTCTTCCTCCTTCACAACACTACCCTCTTCCTCCTCTTCCTCCTCCACAACACTACCCTCCTCTTCCTCCTCCACAACACTACCGTCCTCTTCCTCCTCCACAACACTACCCTCCTCTTCCTCCTCCACAGCACTACCCTCCTCTACCTCCTCCACAACACTACCCTCCTCTTCCTCCTCCACAACACTACCCTCCTCTTCCTCCTCCACAACACTACCCTCCTCTTCCTCTTCCACAACACTACCCTTCTCCTTTTGCTCCACAACACAACCCTCATCTTCCTCCTCCACAACAATACCTTCCTCTTCAACACAACCCTCTTCTTCTTCCTCCACAACACTACCCTCCTCTTCCTCCTCCTCCTTCCTCTTCCTCCTCCTCCACAACACAACCCTTTTCCTCCTCAACAACACTACCCTCCTCTTCCTCCCCCACAACACTTACCTCCTCCTCCTCCTCCACAAAACTTCCCTCCTCCTCCTCCTCCTCCTCCACATCCTTCTCCACAACACGACCTTCTTCTTCCTCCTCCACAACACTTCCCTCTTCCTCTTCCTCCACAACTCTACCCATCTCTTCCTCCTCCACAACACTACCCTCCTCTTCCTCCTCCACAACACTACCCTCCTCTTCCTCCTCCACAGTACTACCCTCCTCTTTCTCCTCCACAACACTACCCTCCTCTTCCTCCTCCACAACACTACCCTCCTCCTCCTCCTTGCCAACACCACCCTCCTCTTCCTCCTCCACAACACTATCCCTCCTCCTCCTCCTCCACAACACTACCCTCCTCCTCTTCCTCCACAACACTACCCTACTCTTCCTCCTCCACAACACTACCCTACTCTTCCTCCTCTACAACACTACCCTCCGCTTTCTCCTTAACAACACAACTCTCCTCTTCCTCCTCTACAACACTACCCTCCTCTTCCTCCTCCACAACACTACCCACCTTTTCCTCCTCCACAACACAAACTCCTCTTCCTCCTCCACAACACCACCCTCCTCTTCCTCCTCCACAACACAAACTCCTCTTCCTCTACAACACTAACCTCCTCTTCCTCCTCCACAACACTATCCTCCTCTTCCTCCTCCACAGCACTACCCTCCTCTTCCTCCTCCACAACACTACCCTCCTCTTCCTCTACAACACTACCCTCCTTTTCCTCCTCCACAACACTACCCTCCTCTTCCTCCTCCACAGCACTACCCTTCTCTTCCTCCTCCACAACACTACCCTCCTCTTCCTCCTCCACAACACTACCCTCTTCTTCCTCCTCCACAACACTACCCTCCTCTTCCTCCTTCACAGCACTACCCTTCTCTTCCTCCTCCACAATACTACCCTCCTCTTCCTCCTTTACAACACTACCCTCCTCTTCCTCCTCCACAACACTACCCTCCTCTTCCTCCTCAACAGCACTACCCTCCTCTTCCTCCTCCACAAAACTAACCTCCTCTTCCTTCTCAACAACACTACCCTCCTTTTCCTCCTCCACAACACTACTCTACTCTTCCTCCTCCACAACACTACCCTACTCTTCCTCCTCCACAACACAACCCTCCTCTTCCTCCTCCACAGCACTTCCCTTCTCTTCCTCCTCTACAAAACTACCCTCTTCTTCCTCCTTTACAACACTACCCTCCTCTTCCTCGTCCACAGCACTACCCTCCTCTTTCTTCTCCACAACACTACCCTCCTCTTCCTTCTCCACAACACTACCCTACTCTTCCTCCTCCACAGCACTACCTTCCTCTTCATCCTTCACAGCACTACCTTCCTCCTCCTCTTCCACAACACTACCCTCCTCTTCTTCCTCCACAGCACTACCCTCCTCTTCCTCCTCCACAGCACTACCCTCCTCTTCCTCCTCCACAAAACTACCCTCCTCTTCCTCCTCGACAAAACTACCTTCCTCTTCCTCCTCAACAACACTACCCTCCTCTTCCTCCTCCACAACACTACCCTCCTCTTCTTCCTCCACAGATCTACCCTCCTCTTCCTCCACAGCACTACCCTCCTCCTCCTCTTCCACAACACTACCCTCCTCTTCCTCCTCCACAGCACTACTCTCCTCTTCCTCCTCCACAGCACTACTCTCCTCTTCCTCCTCCACAAAACTACCCTCCTCTTCCTCCTCCACAAAACTCCCCTCCTCCTCTTCCTCCACAAAACTACCCTACTCTTCCTCCTCCACAACAGTACCCTACTCTTCCTCCTCTACAACACTACTCTCCTCTTCCTCCTTTACAACACTACTCTCCTCTTCCTCCTCTACAACACTACTCTCCTCTTCCTCCTCTACATTACTACCCTCCTCTTCCTCCTCCACAACAGTACCCTACTCTTCCTCCTCTACAACACTACCCTCCTCTTCCTCCTCCACAGCACTACCCTTCTCTTCCTCCTCCACAACACTACCCTCCTCTTCCTCCTCCACAACTCTACCCTCTTCTTCCTCCTCCACAACAGTACCCTCCTCTTCCTCCTCCTCAGCACTACCCTTCTCTTCCTCCTCCACAATACTACCCTCCTCTTCTTCCTTTACAACACTACCCTCCTCTTCCTCCTCCAAAACACTACCCTCCTCTTCCTCCTCAACAGCACTACCCTCCTCTTCCTCCTCCACAAAACTAACCTCCTCTTCCTTCTCCACAACACTACTCTCCTCTTCCTCCTCCACAACACTACCCTACTCTTCCTCCTCCACAACACTACCCTCCTCTTCCTCGTCCACAGCACTACCCTCCTATTCCTTCTCCACAACACTACCCTCCTCTTCCTCCTCGACAACACAACCCTGCTTTTCCTCTACAACACTACCCTCCTCTTCCTCTTTCATAACACTACCCTTCTCCTTCTCCTCCACAACACAACCCTCCTCTTCCTCTTCCACAACAATACCCTCCTCTTCCTCTTCCACAACAATACCCTCCTCTTCAACACAACCTTCCTCTTCCTCCTTCACAACACTTCCCTCCTCCTTCTCTTCCTCCTCCACAACACTACCCTCCTCCTCCTCCTCCACAACACTACCCTCTTCTTCCTCCTCCACAACAGTACCCTCCTCTTCCTCCTCCTCAGCACTACCCTTCTCTTCCTCCTCCACAATACTACCCTCCTCTTCTTCCTTTACAACACTACCCTCCTCTTCCTCCTCCAAAACACTACCCTCCTCTTCCTCCTCAACAGCACTACCCTCCTCTTCCTCCTCCACAAAACTAACCTCCTCTTCCTTCTCCACAACACTACTCTCCTCTTCCTCCTCCACCACACTACCCTACTCTTCCTCCTCCACAACACTACCCTCCTCTTCCTCCTCCACAACACTACCCTCCTCTTCCTCCTCCACAACACTACCCTCCTCTTCCTCCTCCACAACACTACCCTCCTCTTTCTCCTCCACAGCACTTCCCTCCTCTTCCTCCTCCACAACACTACCCTCCTCTTCCTCCTCCACAGCACTACTCTCCTCTTCCTCCTCCACAGCACAACTCTCCTCTTCCTCCTCCACAAAACTACCCTCCTCTTCCTCCTCCACAAAACTCCCCTCCTCCTCTTCCTCCACAAAACTACCCTACTCTTCCTCCTCCACAACACTACCCTACTCTTCCTCCTCTACAACACTACCCTCCTCTTCCTCCTTTAACAAACTACTCTCCTCTTCCTCCTCTACAACACTACTCTCCTCTTCCTCCTCTACATTACTACCCTCCTCTTCCTCCTCCACAACACTACCCTCCTCCTCCTCCTCCACAACACTACACACCTCTTCCTCCTCCACAACACTACCCTCCTATTCGTCCTCCCCATTACAACCCTCCTACTCCTCCACAACACTACCCTCCTCTTCCACCTCCACAACACTACCCTCCTTCTCCTCCTCCAAAACACTTCCCTCCTCTTCCTCCCCCACAACACTACCCTCCTCTTCCTCCTACACAACACTTCCCTCCTCCTCAACAACACTACGCTCCTCTTCCTCCTCCACAACACTACCCTCCTCCACAACACAACACTCCTCTTCCTCTACAACACTACCCTCCTCTTCCTCTTCCATAACACTACCTTTCTCCTTCTCCTCCACAACACAACCCTCCTCTTCCTTTTCCACAAAAATACCCTCCTCTTCAACACAACCTTCCTCTTCCTCCTTCACAACACTACCCTCTTCCTCCTCTTCCTCCTCCACAACACTACCCTCCTCTTCCTCCTCCACAACACTACCGTCCTCTTCCTCCTCCACAACACTACCCTCCTCTTCCTCCTCCACAGCACTACCCTCCTCTACCTCCTCCACAACACTACCCTCCTCTTCCTCCTCCACAACACTACCCTCCTCTTACTTCAACACAACACTACCCTTCTCTTCCTCCTCCACAAAACTACCCTCCTCTACCTCCTCCACAACACTACCCTCCTCTTCCTCTTCCACAACACTACCCTTCTCCTTTTGCTCCACAACACTACCCTTCTCCTTTTGCTCCACAACACAACCCTCATCTTCCTCCTCCACAACAATACCTTCCTCTTCAACACAACCCTCTTCTTCTTCCTCCACAACACTACCCTCCTCTTCCTCCTCCTCCTTCTCTTCCTCCTCCTCCACAACACAACCCTTTTCCTCCTCAACAACACTACCCTCCTCTTCCTCCCCCACAACACTTACCTCCTCCTCCTCCTCCACAAAACTTCCCTCCTCCTCCTCCTCCTCCTCCACATCCTTCTCCACAACACGACCTTCTTCTTCCTCCTCCACAACACTTCCCTCTTCCTCTTCCTCCACAACTCTACCCATCTCTTCCTCCTCCACAACACTACCCTCCTCTTCCTCCTCCACAACACTACCCTCCTCTTCCTCCTCCACAGTACTACCCTCCTCTTTCTCCTCCACAACACTACCCTCCTCTTCCTCCTCCACAACACTACCCTCCTCCTCCTCCTTGCCAACACCACCCTCCTCTTCCTCCTCCACAACACTATCCCTCCTCCTCCTCCTCTACAACACTACCCTCCTCCTCTTCCTCCACAACACTACCCTACTCTTCCTCCTCCACAACACTACCCTACTCTTCCTCCTCTACAACACTACCCTCCGCTTTCTCCTTAACAACACAACTCTCCTCTTCCTCCTCTACAACACTACCCTCCTCTTCCTCCTTTACATTACTACCCTCCTCTTCCTCCTCTACTTCACTACTCTCCTCTTCCTCCTCCACAACACTACCCTCCTCTTCCTTCTCCACAACACTAACCTCCTCTTCCTCCTCCACAGCACTACCCTACTCTTCCTCCTCCACAGCACTACCTCCTCTTCCTCCTCCACAGCACTACCCTCCTCTTCCTCAGCACTACCCTCCTCTTCCTCCTCCACAACACTACCCTCCTCCTCTTCCTCCACAACACTACCCTCCTCTTCGTCCTCCACAGCACTACCCTCCTCTTCCTCCTCCACAGCACTACCCTCCTCTTCCTCCTCCACAACACTACCCTCCTCTTCTTCCTCCACAACACTACCCTTCTCTTCCTCCTCCACAGCACTACCCTCCTCTTCCTCCTCCACAACACTACCCTTCTCTTCTTCCTCCACAACACTACCCTCCTCCTCCTCCTCCTCCTCCACAACACTACCCTCCTCCTCTTCTTCCTCCTCCACAACACAACCCTCCTCCTCCTCTTCCTCAACAACACTACCCTCCTCTTCCTCCCACACAACACTACCCTCCTCCTCCTCCTCCACAACACTACCCTCCTCCTCCTTCTCCACAACACGACCTTCCTCTTGCTCCACCACAACACTTCCCTCTTCCTCTTCCTCTACAACTCTACCCACCTCTTCCTCCTCCACAACACTACCCTCCTCTTCCTCCTCCACAAAACTACCCTCCTCTTCCTCCTCCACAGCACTACCTCCTCTTCCTCCTCCACAGCACTACCCTCCTCTTCCTCAGCACTACCCTCCTCTTCCTCCTCCACAACACTACCCTCCTCCTCTTCCTCCACAACACTACCCTCCTCTTCCTCCTCCACAGCACTACCCTCCTCTTCCTCCTCCACAGCACTACCCTCCTCTTCCTCCTCCACAACACTACCCTCCTCTTCTTCCTCCACAACACTACCCTTCTCTTCCTCCTCCACAGCACTACCCTCCTCTTCCTCCTCCACAACACTACCCTTCTCTTCTTCCTCCACAACACTACCCTCCTCCTCCTCCTCCTCCTCCTCCACAACACTACCCTCCTCCTCTTCTTCCTCCTCCACAACACAACCCTCCTCCTCCTCTTCATCAACAACACTACCCTCCTCTTCCTCCCACACAACACTACCCTCCTCCTCCTCCTCCACAACACTACCCTCCTCCTCCTTCTCCACAACACGACCTTCCTCTTGCTCCACCACAACACTTCCCTCTTCCTCTTCCTCTACAACTCTACCCACCTCTTCCTCCTCCACAACACTACCCTCCTCTTCCTCCTCCACAAAACTACCCTCCTCTTCCTCCTCCACAACACTACCCTCCTCTTCCTCCTCCACAACACTACCTCTCCTTTTCCTCCTCGACAAAACTACCCTCCTCTTTCTCCTCCACAACACTACCCTCCTCTTCCTCCTTCACAGCACTACCCTCCTCCTCCTCCTACACAACACTACCCTCCTGTTCCTCCTCCACAACATAACCCCTCCTCTTCCTCCTCCACAACACTACCCTACTCTTCCTCCTCCACAACACTTCCCTACTCTTCCTCCTCTACAACACTACCCTCCGCTTCCTCCTTTACAACACTACTCTTCTCTTCCTCCTCTACAACACTACTTTCCTCTTCCTCCTCTACATTACTACCCTCCTCTTCCTCCTCTACAACACTACTCTCCTCTTCCTCCTCCACAACACTACCCTCCTCCTCCTCCTCCACAACACTACCCTCCTCCTCCTCCTCCACAACACTACCCTCCTCTTCCTCCTCCACAACACTACCCTCCTCTTCCTCCTCCACAGCACTATCCTTCTCTTCCTCCTCCACAACACTACCCTCCTCTTCCTCCTCCACAACACTACCCTCTTCTTCCTCCTCCACAACAGTACCCTCCTCTTCCTCCTCCTCAGCACTACCCTTCTCTTCCTCCTCCACATTACTACCCTCCTCTTCTTCCTTTACAACACTACCCTCCTCTTCCTCCTCCAAAACACTACCCTCCTCTTCCTCCTCAACAGCACTACCCTCCTCTTCCTCCTCCACAAAACTAACCTCTTCCTTCTCCACAACACTACTCTCCTCTTCCTCCTCCACAACACTACCCTACTCTTCCTCCTCCACAACACTTCCCTCCTCTTCCTCCTCCACAGCACTACCCTTCTCTTCCTCCTCCACAAAACTACCCCTCTTCTTCTTCCTTTACAACACTACCCTCCTCTTCCTCCTACACAACACTACCCTCCTCTTCCTCGTCCACAGCACTACCCTCCTGTTCCTTCTCCACAACACTACCCTCCTCTTCCTTCTCCACAACACTACCCTACTCTTCCTCCTTCACAACACTACCCTACTCTTCCTCCTCCACAGCACTACCTTCCTCTTCATCCTTCACAGCACTACCCTCCTCCTCCTCTTCCACAACACTACCCTCCTCTTCCTCCTCCACAGAACTACCCTCCTCTTCCTCCACAGCACTACCCTCCTCCTCCTCATCCACAACACTACCCTCCTCTTCCTCGACCACAGCACTACTCTCCTCTTCCTCCTCCACAGCACTACTCTCCTCTTCCTCCTCCACAAAACTACCCTCCTCTTCCTCCTCCACAAAACTCCCCTCCTCCTCTTCCTCCACAAAACTACCCTACTCTTCCTCCTCCACAACACTACCCTACTCTTCCTCCTCTACAACACTACCCTCCTTTTCCTCCTTTACAACACAACTCTCCTCTTCCTCCTCTACAACACTACTCTCCTCTTCCTCCTTTACATTACTACCCTCCTCTTCCTCCTCTACAACACTACCCTCCTCTTCCTCCTCCACAACACTACCCTCCTCCTCCTCCTCCTTCACAACACTACACACCTCTTCCTCCTGCACAACACTACCCTCCTCTTCGTCCTCCTCAACACAACCCTCCTTCTACTCCTCCACAACACTACCCTCCTCTTCCACCTCCACAACACTACCCTCCTTCTCCTCCTCCAAAACACTTCCCTCCTCTTCCTCCCCCACAACACAACCCTCCTCTTCCTCCTCCACAACACTTCCTTCCTCCTCAACAACACTACCCTCGTCTTCCTCCTCCACAACACTACCCTCCTCTTCCTCCTCGACAACACAACCCTCCTTTTCCTCTACAACACTACCCTCCTCTTCCTCTTCCATAACACTACCCTTCTCCTTCTCCTCCACAACACAACCCTCCTCTTCCTCTTCCACAACATTACCCTCCTCTTCCTCTTCCACAACAATACCCTCCTCTTCGACACAACCTTCCTCTTCCTCCTTCACAACACTTCCCTCCTCCTTCTCTTCCTCCTCCACAACACAACCCTCCTCCTCCTCCTCCACAACACTACCCTCCTCCTCCTCCTCCACAACACTACCCTCCTCTTCCTCCTCCACAACACTACCCTCCTCTTCCTCCTCCACAACACTACCCTTCTCTTCTTCCTCCACAACACTACCCTCCTCCTCCTCCTCCTCCTCCTCCACAACACTACCCTCCTCCTCTTCTTCCTCCTCCACAACACAACCCTCCTCCTCCTCTTCATCAACAACACTACCCTCCTCTTCCTCCCACACAACACTACCCTCCTCCTCCTCCTCCACAACACTACCCTCCTCCTTCTCCACAACACGACCTTCCTCTTGCTCCACCACAACACTTCCCTCTTCCTCTTCCTCTACAACTCTACCCACCTCTTCCTCCTCCACAACACTACCCTCCTCTTCCTCCTCCACAAAACTACCCTCCTCTTCCTCCTCCACAACACTACCCTCCTCTTCCTCCTCCACAACACTACCTCTCCTTTTCCTCCTCGACAAAACTACCCTCCTCTTTCTCCTCCACAACACTACCCTCCTCTTCCTCCTTCACAGCACTACCCTCCTCCTCCTCCTACACAACACTACCCTCCTGTTCCTCCTCCACAACATAACCCCTCCTCTTCCTCCTCCACAACACTACCCTACTCTTCCTCCTCCACAACACTTCCCTACTCTTCCTCCTCTACAACACTACCCTCCGCTTCCTCCTTTACAACACTACTCTTCTCTTCCTCCTCTACAACACTACTTTCCTCTTCCTCCTCTACATTACTACCCTCCTCTTCCTCCTCTACAACACTACTCTCCTCTTCCTCCTCCACAACACTACCCTCCTCCTCCTCCTCCTCCACAACACTACCCTCCTCCTCCTCCTCCACAACACTACCCTCCTCTTCCTCCTCCACAACACTACCCTCCTCTTCCTCCTCCACAGCACTATCCTTCTCTTCCTCCTCCACAACACTACCCTCCTCTTCCTCCTCCACAACACTACCCTCTTCTTCCTCCTCCACAACAGTACCCTCCTCTTCCTCCTCCTCAGCACTACCCTTCTCTTCCTCCTCCACATTACTACCCTCCTCTTCTTCCTTTACAACACTACCCTCCTCTTCCTCCTCCAAAACACTACCCTCCTCTTCCTCCTCAACAGCACTACCCTCCTCTTCCTCCTCCACAAAACTAACCTCTTCCTTCTCCACAACACTACTCTCCTCTTCCTCCTCCACAACACTACCCTACTCTTCCTCCTCCACAACACTTCCCTCCTCTTCCTCCTCCACAGCACTACCCTTCTCTTCCTCCTCCACAAAACTACCCCTCTTCTTCTTCCTTTACAACACTACCCTCCTCTTCCTCCTACACAACACTACCCTCCTCTTCCTCGTCCACAGCACTACCCTCCTGTTCCTTCTCCACAACACTACCCTCCTCTTCCTTCTCCACAACACTACCCTACTCTTCCTCCTTCACAACACTACCCTACTCTTCCTCCTCCACAGCACTACCTTCCTCTTCATCCTTCACAGCACTACCCTCCTCCTCCTCTTCCACAACACTACCCTCCTCTTCCTCCTCCACAGAACTACCCTCCTCTTCCTCCACAGCACTACCCTCCTCCTCCTCATCCACAACACTACCCTCCTCTTCCTCGACCACAGCACTACTCTCCTCTTCCTCCTCCACAGCACTACTCTCCTCTTCCTCCTCCACAAAACTACCCTCCTCTTCCTCCTCCACAAAACTCCCCTCCTCCTCTTCCTCCACAAAACTACCCTACTCTTCCTCCTCCACAACACTACCCTACTCTTCCTCCTCTACAACACTACCCTCCTTTTCCTCCTTTACAACACAACTCTCCTCTTCCTCCTCTACAACACTACTCTCCTCTTCCTCCTTTACATTACTACCCTCCTCTTCCTCCTCTACAACACTACCCTCCTCTTCCTCCTCCACAACACTACCCTCCTCCTCCTCCTCCTTCACAACACTACACACCTCTTCCTCCTGCACAACACTACCCTCCTCTTCGTCCTCCTCAACACAACCCTCCTTCTACTCCTCCACAACACTACCCTCCTCTTCCACCTCCACAACACTACCCTCCTTCTCCTCCTCCAAAACACTTCCCTCCTCTTCCTCCCCCACAACACAACCCTCCTCTTCCTCCTCCACAACACTTCCTTCCTCCTCAACAACACTACCCTCGTCTTCCTCCTCCACAACACTACCCTCCTCTTCCTCCTCGACAACACAACCCTCCTTTTCCTCTACAACACTACCCTCCTCTTCCTCTTCCATAACACTACCCTTCTCCTTCTCCTCCACAACACAACCCTCCTCTTCCTCTTCCACAACATTACCCTCCTCTTCCTCTTCCACAACAATACCCTCCTCTTCAACACAACCTTCCTCTTCCTCCTTCACAACACTTCCCTCCTCCTTCTCTTCCTCCTCCACAACACTACCCTCCTCCTCCTCCTCCACAACACTACCCTCCTCCTCCTCCTCCACAACACTACCCTCCTCTTCCTCCTCCACAACACTACCCTCCTCTTCCTCCTCCACAACACTACCCTCCTCTTCCTCCTCCACAGCACTACCCTGCTCTTCCTCCTCCACAGCACTATCCTCCTCTTCCTCCTCCACAGCACTACCCTCCTCTTCCTCCTCCACAACACTACCCTCCTCTTCCTCCTCCACAACACTACCCTCCTCTTCCTCCTCCACAACACTACCCTCCTCTTCCTCCTCCACAACACTACCCTTCTCTTTCTCCTCCACAGCACTTCCCTCCTCTTCCTCCTCCACAACACTACCCTCCTCTTCCTCCTCAACAACACTACCCTTCTCTTCCTCCTCCACAACACTACCCTTCTCTTCCTCCTCCACAAAACTACCCTCCTCTTCCTCCACAGCACTACACTCCTCCTCCTCTTCCACAACACTACCCTCCTCTTCCTCCTCCACAGCACTACTCTCCTCTTCCTCCTCCACAGCACTACTCTCCTCTTCCTCCTTCACAAAACTCCCCTCCTCCTCTTCCTTCAAAAAACTACCCTACTCTTCCTCCTCCACAGCACTACCCTACTCTTCCTCCTCTACAACACTACCCTCCTCTTCCTCCTTTAACACACTACTCTCCTCTTCCTCCTCTACAACACTACTCTCCTCTTCCTCCTCTACATTACTACCCTCCTCTTCCTCCTCTACAACACTACCCTCCTCTTCCTCCTCCACAACACTACCCTCCTCCTCCTCCTCCACAACACTACACACCTCTTCCTCCTCCACAACACTACCCTCCTCTTCGTCCTCCCCATTACAACCCTCCTACTCCTCCACAACACTACCCTCCTCTTCCACCTCCACAACACTACCCTCCTTCTCCTCCTCCAAAACACTTCCCTCCTCTTCCTCCCCCACAACACTACCCTCCTCTTCCTCCTACACAACACTTCCCTCCTCCTCAACAACACTACCCTCCTCTTCCTCCTCCACAACACTACCCTCCTCCACAACACAACCCTCCTCTTCCTCTACAACACTACCCTCCTCTTCCTCTTCCATAACACTACCTTTCTCCTTCTCCTCCACAACACAACCCTCCTCTTCCTTTTCCACAACAATACCCTCCTCTTCAACACAACCTTCCTCTTCCTCCTTCACAACACTACCCTCTTCCTCCTCTTCCTCCTCCACAACACTACCCTCCTCTTCCTCCTCCACAACACTACCGTCCTCTTCCTCCTCCACAACACTACCCTCCTCTTCCTCCTCCACAGCACTACCCTCCTCTTCCTCCTCCACAGCACTACCCTCCTCTTCATCCTCCACAACACTACCCTCCTCTTCCTCCTCCACAACACTACCCTCCTCTTACTTCTCCACAACACTACCCTTCTCTTCCTCCTCCACAAAACTACCCTCCTCTTCCTCCTCCACAACACTACCCTCCTCTTCCTCTTCCACAACACTACCCTTCTCCTTTTGCTCCACAACACAACCCTCATCTTCCTCCTCCACAACAATACCTTCCTCTTCAACACAACCCTCTTCTTCTTCCTCCACAACACTACCCTCCTCTTCCTCCTCCTCCTTCTCTTCCTCCTCCTCCACAACACAACCCTTTTCCTCCTCAACAACACTACCCTCCTCTTCCTCCCCCACAACACTAACCTCCTCCTCCTCCTCCACAAAACTTCCCTCCTCCTCCTCCTCCTCCTCCACATCCTTCTCCACAACACGACCTTCTTCTTCCTTCTCCACAACACTTCCCTCTTCCTCTTCCTCCACAACTCTACCCATCTCTTCCTCCTCCACAACACTACCCTCCTCTTCCTCCTCCGCAACACTACCCTCCTCTTCCTCCTCCACAGTACTACCCTCCTCTTTCTCCTCCACAACACTACCCTCCTCTTCCTCCTCCACAACACTACCCTACTCCTCCTCCTTGCCAACACCACCCTCCTCTTCCTCCTCCACAACACTACCCCTCCTCCTCCTCCTCCACAACACTACCCTCCTCCTCTTCCTCCACAACACTACCCTACTCTTCCTCCTCCACAACACTACCCTACTCTTCCTCCTCTACAACACTACCCTCCGCTTTCTCCTTAACAACACAACTCTCCTCTTCCTCCTCTACAACACTACCCTCATCTTCCTCCTTTACATTACTACCCCTCCTCTTCCTCCTCTACTTCACTACTCTCCTCTTCCTCCTCCACAACACTACCCTCCTCTTCCTTCTCCACAACACTAACCTCCTCTTCCTCCTCCACAGCACTACCCTACTCTTCCTCCTCCACAGCACTACCTCCTCTTTCTCCTCCACAGCACTACCCTCCTCTTCCTCCTCCACAACACTACCCTCCTCCTCTTCCTCCACAACACTACCCTCCTCTTCCTCCTCCACAGCACTACCCTCCTCTTCCTCCTCCACAGCACTACCCTCCTCTTCCTCCTCCACAACACTACCCTCCGCTTCCTCCTTTACAACACTACTCTTCTCTTCCTCCTCTACAACACTACTTTCCTCTTCCTCCTCTACATTACTACCCTCCTCTTCCTCCTCTACAACACTACTCTCCTCTTCCTCCTCCACAACACTACCCTCCTCCTCCTCCTCCTCCACAACACTACCCTCCTCTTCCTCCTCCACAACACTACCCTCCTCTTCCTCCTCCACAGCACTATCCTTCTCTTCCTCCTCCACAACACTACCCTCCTCTTCCTCCTCCACAACACTACCCTCTTCTTCCTCCTCCACAACAGTACCCTCCTCTTCCTCCTCCTCAGCACTACCCTTCTCTTCCTCCTCCACAATACTACCCTCCTCTTCTTCCTTTACAACACTACCCTCCTCTTCCTCCTCCAAAACACTACCCTCCTCTTCCTCCTCAACAGCACTACCCTCCTCTTCCTCCTCCACAAAACTAACCTCCTCTTCCTTCTCCACAACACTACTCTCCTCTTCCTCCTCCGCAACACTACCCTCCTCTTCCTCCTCCACAGTACTACCCTCCTCTTTCTCCTCCACAACACTACCCTCCTCTTCCTCCTCCACAACACTACCCTACTCCTCCTCCTTGCCAACACCACCCTCCTCTTCCTCCTCCACAACACTACCCCTCCTCCTCCTCCTCCACAACACTACCCTCCTCCTCTTCCTCCACAACACTACCCTACTCTTCCTCCTCCACAACACTACCCTACTCTTCCTCCTCTACAACACTACCCTCCGCTTTCTCCTTAACAACACAACTCTCCTCTTCCTCCTCTACAACACTACCCTCATCTTCCTCCTTTACATTACTACCCCTCCTCTTCCTCCTCTACTTCACTACTCTCCTCTTCCTCCTCCACAACACTACCCTCCTCTTCCTTCTCCACAACACTAACCTCCTCTTCCTCCTCCACAGCACTACCCTACTCTTCCTCCTCCACAGCACTAGCTCCTCTTTCTCCTCCACAGCACTACCCTCCTCTTCCTCCTCCACAACACTACCCTCCTCCTCTTCCTCCACAACACTACCCTCGTCTTCCTCCTCCACAGCACTACCCTCCTCTTCCTCCTCCACAGCACTACCCTCCTCTTCCTCCTCCACAACACTACCCTCCGCTTCCTCCTTTACAACACTACTCTTCTCTTCCTCCTCTACAACACTACTTTCCTCTTCCTCCTCTACATTACTACCCTCCTCTTCCTCCTCTACAACACTACTCTCCTCTTCCTCCTCCACAACACTACCCTCCTCCTCCTCCTCCTCCACAACACTACCCTCCTCTTCCTCCTCCACAACACTACCCTCCTCTTCCTCCTCCACAGCACTATCCTTCTCTTCCTCCTCCACAACACTACCCTCCTCTTCCTCCTCCACAACACTACCCTCTTCTTCCTCCTCCACAACAGTACCCTCCTCTTCCTCCTCCTCAGCACTACCCTTCTCTTCCTCCTCCACAATACTACCCTCCTCTTCTTCCTTTACAACACTACCCTCCTCTTCCTCCTCCAAAACACTACCCTCCTCTTCCTCCTCAACAGCACTACCCTCCTCTTCCTCCTCCACAAAACTAACCTCCTCTTCCTTCTCCACAACACTACTCTCCTCTTCCTCCTCCACAACACTACCCTACTCTTCCTCCTCCACAACACTTCCCTCCTCTTCCTCCTCCACAGCACTACCCTTCTCTTCCTCCGCCACAAAACTACCCCTCTTCTTCCTCCTTTACAACACTACCCTCCTCTTCCTCCTACACAACACTACCCTCCTCTTCCTCGTCCACAGCACTACCCTCCTGTTCCTTCTCCACAACACTACCCTCCTCTTCCTTCTCCACAACACTACCCTACTCTTCCTCCTTCACAACACTACCCTACTCTTCCTCCTCCACAGCACTACCTTCCTCTTCATCCTTCACAGCACTACCCTCCTCCTCCTCTTCCAAAACACTACCCTCCTCTTCCTCCTCCACAGAACTACCCTCCTCTTCCTCCACAGCACTACCCTCCTTCTCCTCATCCACAACACTACCCTCCTCTTCCTCGACCACAGCACTACTCCCCTCTTCCTCCTCCACAGCACTACTCTCCTCTTCCTCCTCCACAAAACTACCCTCCTCTTCCTCCTCCACAAAACTCCCCTCCTCCTCTTCCTCCACAAAACTACCCTACTCTTCCTCCTCCACAACACTACCCTACTCTTCCTCCTCTACAACACTACCCTCCTTTTCCTCCTTTACAACACAACTCTCCTCTTCCTCCTCTACAACACTACTCTCCTCTTCCTCCTTTACATTACTACCCTCCTCTTCCTCCTCTACAACACTACCCTCCTCTTCCTCCTCCACAACACTACCCTCCTCTTCCTCCTCCACAACACTACCCTCCTCTTACTTCTCCACAACACTACCCTTCTCTTCCTCCTCCACAAAACTACCCTCCTCTTCCTCCTCCACAACACTACCCTCCTCTTCCTCTTCCACAACACTACCCTTCTCCTTTTGCTCCACAACACAACCCTCATCTTCCTCCTCCACAACAATACCTTCCTCTTCAACACAACCCTCTTCTTCTTCCTCCACAACACTACCCTCCTCTTCCTCCTCCTCCTTCTCTTCCTCCCTCCACAACACAACCCTTTTCCTCCTCAACAACACTACCCTCCTCTTCCTCCCCCACAACACTAACCTCCTCCTCCTCCTCCACAAAACTTCCCTCCTCCTCCTCCTCCTCCTCCACATCCTTCTCCACAACACGACCTTCTTCTTCCTCCTCCACAACACTTCCCTCTTCCTCTTCCTCCACAACTCTACCCATCTCTTCCTCCTCCACAACACTACCCTCCTCTTCCTCCTCCGCAACACTACCCTCCTCTTCCTCCTCCACAGTACTACCCTCCTCTTTCTCCTCCACAACACTACCCTCCTCTTCCTCCTCCACAACACTACCCTACTCCTCCTCCTTGCCAACACCACCCTCCTCTTCCTCCTCCACAACACTACCCCTCCTCCTCCTCCTCCACAACACTACCCTCCTCCTCTTCCTCCACAACACTACCCTACTCTTCCTCCTCCACAACACTACCCTACTACTCCTCCTCTACAACACTACCCTCCGCTTTCTCCTTAACAACACAACTCTCCTCTTCCTCCTCTACAACACTACCCTCATCTTCCTCCTTTACATTACTACCCCTCCTCTTCCTCCTCTACTTCACTACTCTCCTCTTCCTCCTCCACAACACTACCCTCCTCTTCATTCTCCACAACACTAACCTCCTCTTCCTCCTCCACAGCACTACCCTACTCTTCCTCCTCCACAGCACTACCTCCTCTTTCTCCTCCACAGCACTACCCTCCTCTTCCTCCTCCACAACACTACCCTCCTCCTCTTCCTCCACAACACTACCCTCCTCTTCCTCCTCCACAGCACTACCCTCCTCTTCCTCCTCCACAGCACTACCCTCCTCTTCCTCCTCCACAACACTACCCTTCGCTTCCTCCTTTACAACACTACTCTTCTCTTCCTCCTCTACAACACTACTTTCCTCTTCCTCCTCTACATTACTACCCTCCTCTTCCTCCTCTACAACACTACTCTCCTCTTCCTCCTCCACAACACTACCCTCCTCCTCCTCCTCCACAACACTACCCTCCTCTTCCTCCTCCACAACACTACCCTCCTCTTCCTCCTCCACAGCACTATCCTTCTCTTCCTCCTCCACAACACTACCCTCCTCTTCCTCCTCCACAACACTACCCTCTTCTTCCTCCTCCACAACAGTACCCTCCTCTTCCTCCTCCTCAGCATTA
Source organism: Procambarus clarkii (assembly GCF_040958095.1). Classification (NCBI taxonomy): domain Eukaryota; kingdom Metazoa; phylum Arthropoda; class Malacostraca; order Decapoda; family Cambaridae; genus Procambarus; species Procambarus clarkii. The sequence continues at coordinate 9,030,869 of NC_091210.1, read as the reverse complement.
CCCTTCTCTTCCTCCTCCACAATACTACCCTCCTCTTCTTCCTTTACAACACTACCCTCCTCTTCCTCCTCCAAAACACTACCCTCCTCTTCCTCCTCAACAGCACTACCCTCCTCTTCCTCCTCCACAAAACTAACCTCCTCTTCCTTCTCCACAACACTACTCTCCTCTTCCTCCTCCACAACACTACCCTACTCTTCCTCCTCCACAACACTTCCCTCCTCTTCCTCCTCCACAGCACTACCCTTCTCTTCCTCCGCCACATAACTACCCCTCTTCTTCCTCCTTTACAACACTACCCTCCTCTTCCTCCTACACAACACTACCCTCCTCTTCCTCGTCCACAGCACTACCCTCCTGTTCCTTCTCCACAACACTACCCTCCTCTTCCTTCTCCACAACACTACCCTACTCTTCCTCCTTCACAACACTACCCTACTCTTCCTCCTCCACAGCACTACCTTCCTCTTCATCCTTCACAGCACTACCCTCCTCCTCCTCTTCCACAACACTACCCTCCTCTTCCTCCTCCACAGAACTACCCTCCTCTTCCTCCACAGCACTACCCTCCTCCTCCTCATCCACAACACTACCCTCCTCTTCCTCGACCACAGCACTACTCTCCTCTTCCTCCTCCACAGCACTACTCTCCTCTTCCTCCTCCACAAAACTACCCTCCTCTTCCTCCTCCACAAAACTCCCCTCCTCCTCTTCCTCCACAAAACTACCCTACTCTTCCTCCTCCACAACACTACCCTACTCTTCCTCCTCTACAACACTACCCTCCTTTTCCTCCTTTACAACACAACTCTCCTCTTCCTCCTCTACAACACTACTCTCCTCTTCCTCCTTTACATTACTACCCTCCTCTTCCTCCTCTACAACACTACCCTCCTCTTCCTCCTCCACAACACTACCCTCCTCTTCCTCCTCCACAACACTACCCTCCTCTTACTTCTCCACAACACTACCCTTCTCTTCCTCCTCCACAAAACTACCCTCCTCTTCCTCCTCCACAACACTACCCTCCTCTTCCTCTTCCACAACACTACCCTTCTCCTTTTGCTCCACAACACAACCCTCATCTTCCTCCTCCACAACAATACCTTCCTCTTCAACACAACCCTCTTCTTCTTCCTCCACAACACTACCCTCCTCTTCCTCCTCCTCCTTCTCTTCCTCCTCCTCCACAACACAACCCTTTTCCTCCTCAACAACACTACCCTCCTCTTCCTCCCCCACAACACTAACCTCCTCCTCCTCCTCCACAAATCTTCCCTCCTCCTCCTCCTCCTCCTCCACATCCTTCTCCACAACACGACCTTCTTCTTCCTCCTCCACAACACTTCCCTCTTCCTCTTCCTCCACAACTCTACCCATCTCTTCCTCCTCCACAACACTACCCTCCTCTTCCTCCTCCGCAACACTACCCTCCTCTTCCTCCTCCACAGTACTACCCTCCTCTTTCTCCTCCACAACACTACCCTCCTCTTCCTCCTCCACAACACTACCCTACTCTTCCTCCTCTACAACACTACCCTCCGCTTTCTCCTTAACAACACAACTCTCCTCTTCCTCCTCTACAACACTACCCTCATCTTCCTCCTTTACATTACTACCCCTCCTCTTCCTTCTCTACTTCACTACTCTCCTCTTCCTCCTCCACAACACAACCCTCCTCTTCATTCTCCACAACACTAACCTCCTCTTCCTCCTCCACAGCACTACCCTACTCTACCTCCTCCACAGCACTACCTCCTCTTTCTCCTCCACAGCACTACCCTCCTCTTCCTCCTCCACAACACTACCCTCCTCCTCTTCCTCCACAACACTACCCTCCTCTTCCTCCTCCACAGCACTACCCTCCTCTTCCTCCTCCACAGCACTACCCTCCCCTTCCTCCTCCACAACACTACCCTTCGCTTCCTCCTTTACAACACTACTCTTCTCTTCCTCCTCTACAACACTACTTTCCTCTTCCTCCTCTACATTACTACCCTCCTCTTCCTCCTCTACAACACTACTCTCCTCTTCCTCCTCCACAACACTACCCTCCTCCTCCTCCTCCACAACACTACCCTCCTCTTCCTCCTCCACAACACTACCCTCCTCTTCCTCCTCCACAGCACTATCCTTCTCTTCCTCCTCCACAACACTACCCACCTCTTCCACCTCCACAACACTACCCTCTTCTTCCTCCTCCACAACAGTACCCTCCTCTTCCTCCTCCTCAGCACTACCCTTCTCTTCCTCCTCCACAATACTACCCTCCTCTTCTTCCTTTACAACACTACCCTCCTCTTCCTCCTCCAAAACACTACCCTCCTCTTCCTCCTCAACAGCACTACCCTCCTCTTCCTCCTCCACAAAACTAACCTCCTCTTCCTTCTCCACAACACTACTCTCCTCTTCCTCCTCCACAACACTACCCTACTCTTCCTCCTCCACAACACTTCCCTCCTCTTCCTCCTCCACAGCACTACCCTTCTCTTCCTCCGCCACATAACTACCCCTCTTCTTCCTCCTTTACAACACTACCCTCCTCTTCCTCCTACACAACACTACCCTCCTCTTCCTCGTCCACAGCACTACCCTCCTGTTCCTTCTCCACAACACTACCCTCCTCTTCCTTCTCCACAACACTACCCTACTCTTCCTCCTTCACAACACTACCCTACTCTTCCTCCTCCACAGCACTACCTTCCTCTTCATCCTTCACAGCACTACCCTCCTCCTCCTCTTCCACAACACTACCCTCCTCTTCCTCCTCCACAGAACTACCCTCCTCTTCCTCCAAAGCACTACCCTCCTCCTCCTCATCCACAACACTACCCTCCTCTTCCTCGACCACAGCACTACTCTCCTCTTCCTCCTCCACAGCACTACTCTCCTCTTCCTCCTCCACAAAACTACCCTCCTCTTCCTCCTCCACAAAACTCCCCTCCTCCTCTTCCTCCACAAAACTACCCTACTCTTCCTCCTCCACAACACTACCCTACTCTTCCTCTTCTACAACACTACCCTCCTTTTCCTCCTTTACAACACAACTCTCCTCTTCCTCCTCTACAACACTACTCTCCTCTTCCTCCTTTACATTACTACCCTCCTCTTCCTCCTCTACAACACTACCCTCCTCTTCCTCCTCCACAACACTACCCTCCTCTTCCTCCTCCACAACACTACCCTCCTCTTACTTCTCCACAACACTACCCTTCTCTTCCTCCTCCACAAAACTACCCTCCTCTTCCTCCTCCACAACACTACCCTCCTCTTCCTCTTCCACAACACTACCCTTCTCCTTTTGCTCCACAACACAACCCTCATCTTCCTCCTCCACAACAATACCTTCCTCTTCAACACAACCCTCTTCTTCTTCCTCCACAACACTACCCTCCTCTTCCTCCTCCTCCTTCTCTTCCTCCTCCTCCACAACACAACCCTTTTCCTCCTCAACAACACTACCCTCCTCTTCCTCGACCACAGCACTACTCTCCTCTTCCTCCTCCACAGCACTACTCTCCTCTTCCTCCTCCACAACACTACCCCTCCTCCTCCTCCTCCACAACACTACCCTCCTCCTCTTCCTCCACAACACTACCCTACTCTTCCTCCTCCACAACACTACCCTACTACTCCTCCTCTACAACACTACCCTCCGCTTTCTCCTTAACAACACAACTCTCCTCTTCCTCCTCTACAACACTACCCTCATCTTCCTCCTTTACATTACTACCCCTCCTCTTCCTCCTCTACTTCACTACTCTCCTCTTCCTCCTCCACAACACTACCCTCCTCTTCATTCTCCACAACACTAACCTCCTCTTCCTCCTCCACAGCACTACCCTACTCTTCCTCCTCCACAGCACTACCTCCTCTTTCTCCTCCACAGCACTACCCTCCTCTTCCTCCTCCACAACACTACCCTCCTCCTCTTCCTCCACAACACTACCCTCCTCTTCCTCCTCCACAGCACTACCCTCCTCTTCCTCCTCCACAGCACTACCCTCCTCTTCCTCCTCCACAACACTACCCTTCGCTTCCTCCTTTACAACACTACTCTTCTCTTCCTCCTCTACAACACTACTTTCCTCTTCCTCCTCTACATTACTACCCTCCTCTTCCTCCTCTACAACACTACTCTCCTCTTCCTCCTCCACAACACTACCCTCCTCCTCCTCCTCCACAACACTACCCTCCTCTTCCTCCTCCACAACACTACCCTCCTCTTCCTCCTCCACAGCACTATCCTTCTCTTCCTCCTCCACAACACTACCCTCCTCTTCCTCCTCCACAACACTACCCTCTTCTTCCTCCTCCACAACAGTACCCTCCTCTTCCTCCTCCTCAGCATTACCCTTCTCTTCCTCCTCCACAATACTACCCTCCTCTTCTTCCTTTACAACACTACCCTCCTCTTCCTCCTCCAAAACACTACCCTCCTCTTCCTCCTCAACAGCACTACCCTCCTCTTCCTCCTCCACAAAACTAACCTCCTCTTCCTTCTCCACAACACTACTCTCCTCTTCCTCCTCCACAACACTACCCTACTCTTCCTCCTCCACAACACTTCCCTCCTCTTCCTCCTCCACAGCACTACCCTTCTCTTCCTCCGCCACATAACTACCCCTCTTCTTCCTCCTTTACAACACTACCCTCCTCTTCCTCCTACACAACACTACCCTCCTCTTCCTCGTCCACAGCACTACCCTCCTGTTCCTTCTCCACAACACTACCCTCCTCTTCCTTCTCCACAACACTACCCTACTCTTCCTCCTTCACAACACTACCCTACTCTTCCTCCTCCACAGCACTACCTTCCTCTTCATCCTTCACAGCACTACCCTCCTCCTCCTCTTCCACAACACTACCCTCCTCTTCCTCCTCCACAGAACTACCCTCCTCTTCCTCCACAGCACTACCCTCCTCCTCCTCATCCACAACACTACCCTCCTCTTCCTCGACCACAGCACTACTCTCCTCTTCCTCCTCCACAGCACTACTCTCCTCTTCCTCCTCCACAAAACTACCCTCCTCTTCCTCCTCCACAAAACTCCCCTCCTCCTCTTCCTCCACAAAACTACCCTACTCTTCCTCCTCCACAACACTACCCTACTCTTCCTCCTCTACAACACTACCCTCCTTTTCCTCCTTTACAACACAACTCTCCTCTTCCTCCTCTACAACACTACTCTCCTCTTCCTCCTTTACATTACTACCCTCCTCTTCCTCCTCTACAACACTACCCTCCTCTTCCTCCTCCACAACACTACCCTCCTCTTCCTCCTCCACAACACTACCCTCCTCTTACTTCTCCACAACACTACCCTTCTCTTCCTCCTCCACAAAACTACCCTCCTCTTCCTCCTCCACAACACTACCCTCCTCTTCCTCTTCCACAACACTACCCTTCTCCTTTTGCTCCACAACACAACCCTCATCTTCCTCCTCCACAACAATACCTTCCTCTTCAACACAACCCTCTTCTTCTTCCTCCACAACACTACCCTCCTCTTCCTCCTCCTCCTTCTCTTCCTCCTCCTCCACAACACAACCCTTTTCCTCCTCAACAACACTACCCTCCTCTTCCTCCCCCACAACACTAACCTCCTCCTCCTCCTCCACAAATCTTCCCTCCTCCTCCTCCTCCTCCTCCACATCCTTCTCCACAACACGACCTTCTTCTTCCTCCTCCACAACACTTCCCTCTTCCTCTTCCTCCACAACTCTACCCATCTCTTCCTCCTCCACAACACTACCCTCCTCTTCCTCCTCCGCAACACTACCCTCCTCTTCCTCCTCCACAGTACTACCCTCCTCTTTCTCCTCCACAACACTACCCTCCTCTTCCTCCTCCACAACACTACCCTACTCTTCCTCCTCTACAACACTACCCTCCGCTTTCTCCTTAACAACACAACTCTCCTCTTCCTCCTCTACAACACTACCCTCATCTTCCTCCTTTACATTACTACCCCTCCTCTTCCTTCTCTACTTCACTACTCTCCTCTTCCTCCTCCACAACACAACCCTCCTCTTCATTCTCCACAACACTAACCTCCTCTTCCTCCTCCACAGCACTACCCTACTCTACCTCCTCCACAGCACTACCTCCTCTTTCTCCTCCACAGCACTACCCTCCTCTTCCTCCTCCACAACACTACCCTCCTCCTCTTCCTCCACAACACTACCCTCCTCTTCCTCCTCCACAGCACTACCCTCCTCTTCCTCCTCCACAGCACTACCCTCCCCTTCCTCCTCCACAACACTACCCTTCGCTTCCTCCTTTACAACACTACTCTTCTCTTCCTCCTCTACAACACTACTTTCCTCTTCCTCCTCTACATTACTACCCTCCTCTTCCTCCTCTACAACACTACTCTCCTCTTCCTCCTCCACAACACTACCCTCCTCCTCCTCCTCCACAACACTACCCTCCTCTTCCTCCTCCACAACACTACCCTCCTCTTCCTCCTCCACAGCACTATCCTTCTCTTCCTCCTCCACAACACTACCCACCTCTTCCACCTCCACAACACTACCCTCTTCTTCCTCCTCCACAACAGTACCCTCCTCTTCCTCCTCCTCAGCACTACCCTTCTCTTCCTCCTCCACAATACTACCCTCCTCTTCTTCCTTTACAACACTACCCTCCTCTTCCTCCTCCAAAACACTACCCTCCTCTTCCTCCTCAACAGCACTACCCTCCTCTTCCTCCTCCACAAAACTAACCTCCTCTTCCTTCTCCACAACACTACTCTCCTCTTCCTCCTCCACAACACTACCCTACTCTTCCTCCTCCACAACACTTCCCTCCTCTTCCTCCTCCACAGCACTACCCTTCTCTTCCTCCGCCACATAACTACCCCTCTTCTTCCTCCTTTACAACACTACCCTCCTCTTCCTCCTACACAACACTACCCTCCTCTTCCTCGTCCACAGCACTACCCTCCTGTTCCTTCTCCACAACACTACCCTCCTCTTCCTTCTCCACAACACTACCCTACTCTTCCTCCTTCACAACACTACCCTACTCTTCCTCCTCCACAGCACTACCTTCCTCTTCATCCTTCACAGCACTACCCTCCTCCTCCTCTTCCACAACACTACCCTCCTCTTCCTCCTCCACAGAACTACCCTCCTCTTCCTCCACAGCACTACCCTCCTCCTCCTCATCCACAACACTACCCTCCTCTTCCTCGACCACAGCACTACTCTCCTCTTCCTCCTCCACAGCACTACTCTCCTCTTCCTCCTCCACAAAACTACCCTCCTCTTCCTCCTCCACAAAACTCCCCTCCTCCTCTTCCTCCACAAAACTACCCTACTCTTCCTCCTCCACAACACTACCCTACTCTTCCTCTTCTACAACACTACCCTCCTTTTCCTCCTTTACAACACAACTCTCCTCTTCCTCCTCTACAACACTACTCTCCTCTTCCTCCTTTACATTACTACCCTCCTCTTCCTCCTCTACAACACTACCCTCCTCTTCCTCCTCCACAACACTACCCTCCTCTTCCTCCTCCACAACACTACCCTCCTCTTACTTCTCCACAACACTACCCTTCTCTTCCTCCTCCACAAAACTACCCTCCTCTTCCTCCTCCACAACACTACCCTCCTCTTCCTCTTCCACAACACTACCCTTCTCCTTTTGCTCCACAACACAACCCTCATCTTCCTCCTCCACAACAATACCTTCCTCTTCAACACAACCCTCTTCTTCTTCCTCCACAACACTACCCTCCTCTTCCTCCTCCTCCTTCTCTTCCTCCTCCTCCACAACACAACCCTTTTCCTCCTCAACAACACTACCCTCCTCTTCCTCCCCCACAACACTAACCTCCTCCTCCTCCTCCACAAATCTTCCCTCCTCCTCCTCCTCCTCCTCCACATCCTTCTCCACAACACGACCTTCTTCTTCCTCGTCCACAACACTTCCCTCTTCCTCTTCCTCCACAACTCTACCCATCTCTTCCTCCTCCACAACACTACCCTCCTCTTCCTCCTCCGCAACACTACCCTCCTCTTCCTCCTCCACAGTACTACCCTCCTCTTTCTCCTCCACAACACTACCCTCCTCTTCCTCCTCCACAACACTACCCTACTCCTCCTCCTTGCCAACACCACCCTCCTCTTCCTCCTCCACAACACTACCCCTCCTCCTCCTCCTCCACAACACTACCCTCCTCCTCTTCCTCCACAACACTACCCTACTCTTCCTCCTCCACAACACTACCCTACTCTTCCTCCTCTACAACACTACCCTCCGCTTTCTCCTTAACAACACAACTCTCCTCTTCCTCCTCTACAACACTACCCTCATCTTCCTCCTTTACATTACTACCCCTCCTCTTCCTCCTCTACTTCACTACTCTCCTCTTCCTCCTCCACAACACTACCCTCCTCTTCCTTCTCCACAACACTAACCTCCTCTTCCTCCTCCACAGCACTACCCTACTCTTCCTCCTCCACAGCACTACCTCCTCTTTCTCCTCCACAGCACTAATCTCCTCTTCCTCCTCCACAACACTACCCTCCTCCTCTTCCTCCACAACACTACCCTCCTCTTCCTCCTCCACAGCACTACCCTCCTCTTCCTCCTCCACAGCACTACCCTCCTCTTCCTCCTCCAGAACACTACCCTCCGCTTCCTCCTTTACAACACTACTCTTCTCTTCCTCCTCTACAACACTACTTTCCTCTTCCTCCTCTACATTACTACCCTCCTCTTCCTCCTCTACAACACTACTCTCCTCTTCCTCCTCCACAACACTACCCTCCTCCTCCTCCTCCACAACACTACCCTCCTCTTCCTCCTCCACAACACTACACTCCTCTTCCTCCTCCACAGCACTATCCTTCTCTTCCTCCTCCACAACACTACCCTCCTCTTCCTCCTCCACAACACTACCCTCTTCTTCCTCCTCCACAACAGTACCCTCCTCTTCCTCCTCCTCAGCACTACCCTTCTCTTCCTCCTCCACAATACTACCCTCCTCTTCTTCCTTTACAACACTACCCTCCTCTTCCTCCTCCAAAACACTACCCTCCTCTTCCTCCTCAACAGCACTACCCTCTTCTTCCTCCTCCACAAAACTAACCTCCTCTTCCTTCTCCACAACACTACTCTCCTCTTCCTCCTCCACAACACTACCCTACTCTTCCTCCTCCACAACACTTCCCTCCACTTCCTCCTCCACAGCACTACCCTTCTCTTCCTCCGCCACAAAACTACCCCTCTTCTTCCTCCTTTACAACACTACCCTCCTCTTCCTCCTACACAACACTACCCTCCTCTTCCTCGTCCACAGCACTACCCTCCTGTTCCTTCTCCACAACACTACCCTCCTCTTCCTTCTCCACAACACTACCCTACTCTTCCTCCTTCACAACACTACCCTACTCTTCCTCCTCCACAGCACTACCTTCCTCTTCATCCTTCACAGCACTACCCTCCTCCTCCTCTTCCACAACACTACCCTCCTCTTCCTCCTCCACAGAACTACCCTCCTCTTCCTCCTCCACAACACTACCCTACTCTTCCTCCTCTACAACACTACCCTCCTTTTCCTCCTTTACAACACAACTCTCCTCTTCCTCCTCTACAACACTACCCTCATCTTCCTCCTTTACATTACTACCCCTCCTCTTCCTCCTCTACTTCACTACTCTCCTCTTCCTCCTCCACAACACTACCCTCCTCTTCCTTCTCCACAAAACTAACCTCCTCTTCCTCCTCCACAGCACTACCCTACTCTTCCTCCTCCACAGCACTACCTCCTCTTTCTCCTCCACAGCACTACCCTCCTCTTCCTCCTCCACAACACTACCCTCCTCCTCTTCCTCCACAACACTACCCTCCTCTTCCTCCTCCACAGCACTACCCTCCTCTTCCTCCTCCACAGCACTACCCTCCTCTTCCTCCTCCACAACACTACCCTCCGCTTCCTCCTTTACAACACTACTCTTCTCTTCCTCCTCTACAACACTACTTTCCTCTTCCTCCTCTACATTACTACCCTCCTCTTCCTCCTCTACAACACTACTCTCCTCTTCCTCCTCCACAACACTACCCTCCTCCTCCTCCTCCACAACACTACCCTCCTCTTCCTCCTCCACAGCACTATCCTTATCTTCCTCCTCCACAACACTACCCTCCTCTTCCTCCTCCACAACACTACCCTCTTCTTCCTCCTCCACAACAGTACCCTCCTCTTCCTCCTCCTCAGCACTACCCTTCTCTTCCTCCTCCACAATACTACCCTCCTCTTCTTCCTTTACAACACTACCCTCCTCTTCCTCCTCCAAAACACTACCCTTCTCTTCCTCCTCAACAGCACTACCCTCCTCTTCCTCCTCCACAAAACTAACCTCCTCTTCCTTCTCCACAACACTACTCTCCTCTTCCTCCTCCACAACACTACCCTACTCTTCCTCCTCCACAACACTTCCCTCCTCTTCCTCCTCCACAGCACTACCCTTCTCTTCCTCCGCCACAAAACTACCCCTCTTCTTCCTCCTGTACAACACTACCCTCCTCTTCCTCCTACACAACACTACCCTCCTCTTCCTCGTCCACAGCACTACCCTCCTGTTCCTTCTCCACAACACTACCCTCCTCTTCCTTCTCCACAACACTACCCTACTCTTCCTCCTTCACAACACTACCCTACTCTTCCTCCTCCACAGCACTACCTTCCTCTTCATCCTTCACAGCACTACCCTCCTCCTCCTCTTCCACAACGCAACCCTCCTCTTCCTCCTCCACAGAACTACCCTCCTCTTCCTCCACAGCACTACCCTCCTCCTCCTCATCCGCAACACTACCCTCCTCTTCCTCGACCACAGCACTACTCTCCTCTTCCTCCTCCACAGCACTACTCTCCTCTTCCTCCTCCACAAAACTACCCTCCTCTTCCTCCTCCACAAAACTCCCCTCCTCCTCTTCCTCCACAAAACTACCCTACTCTTCCTCCTCCACAACACTACCCTACTCTTCCTCCTCTACAACACTACCCTCCTTTTCCTCCTTTACAACACAACTCTCCTCTTCCTCCTCTACAACACTACCCTCATCTTCCTCCTTTACATTACTACCCCTCCTCTTCCTCCTCTACTTCACTACTCTCCTCTTCCTCCTCCACAACACTACCCTCCTCTTCCTTCTCCACAAAACTAACCTCCTCTTCCTCCTCCACAGCACTACCCTACTCTTCCTCCTCCACAGCACTACCTCCTCTTTCTCCTCCACAGCACTACCCTCCTCTTCCTCCTCCACAACACTACCCTCCTCCTCTTCCTCCACAACACTACCCTCCTCTTCCTCCTCCACAGCACTACCCTCCTCTTCCTCCTCCACAGCACTACCCTCCTCTTCCTCCTCCACAACACTACCCTCCGCTTCCTCCTTTACAACACTACTCTTCTCTTCCTCCTCTACAACACTACTTTCCTCTTCCTCCTCTACATTACTACCCTCCTCTTCCTCCTCTACAACACTACTCTCCTCTTCCTCCTCCACAACACTACCCTCCTCCTCCTCCTCCACAACACTACCCTCCTCTTCCTCCTCCACAGCACTATCCTTATCTTCCTCCTCCACAACACTACCCTCCTCTTCCTCCTCCACAACACTACCCTCTTCTTCCTCCTCCACAACAGTACCCTCCTCTTCCTCCTCCTCAGCACTACCCTTCTCTTCCTCCTCCACAATACTACCCTCCTCTTCTTCCTTTACAACACTACCCTCCTCTTCCTCCTCCAAAACACTACCCTCCTCTTCCTCCTCAACAGCACTACCCTCCTCTTCCTCCTCCACAAAACTAACCTCCTCTTCCTTCTCCACAACACTACTCTCCTCTTCCTCCTCCACAACACTACCCTACTCTTCCTCCTCCACAACACTTCCCTCCTCTTCCTCCTCCACAGCACTACCCTTCTCTTCCTCCGCCACAAAACTACCCCTCTTCTTCCTCCTGTACAACACTACCCTCCTCTTCCTCCTACACAACACTACCCTCCTCTTCCTCGTCCACAGCACTACCCTCCTGTTCCTTCTCCACAACACTACCCTCCTCTTCCTTCTCCACAACACTACCCTACTCTTCCTCCTTCACAACACTACCCTACTCTTCCTCCTCCACAGCACTACCTTCCTCTTCATCCTTCACAGCACTACCCTCCTCCTCCTCTTCCACAACGCAACCCTCCTCTTCCTCCTCCACAGAACTACCCTCCTCTTCCTCCACAGCACTACCCTCCTCCTCCTCATCCACAACACTACCCTCCTCTTCCTCGACCACAGCACCACTCTCCTCTTCCTCCTCCACAGCACTACTCTCCTCTTCCTCCTCCACAAAACTACCCTCCTCTTCCTCCTCCACAAAACCCCCCTCCTCCTCTTCCTCCACAAAACTACCCTACTCTTCCTCCTCCACAACACTACCCTACTCTTCCTCCTCTACAACACTACCCTCCTTTTCCTCCTTTACAACACAACTCTCCTCTTCCTCCTCTACAACACTACTCTCCTCTTCCTCCTCTACATTACTACCCTCCTCTTCCTCCTCTACAACACTACCCTCCTCTTCCTCCTCCTCCACAACACTACCCTCCTCTTCCTCCTCCACAACACTACCCTCCTCTTACTTCTCCACAACACTACCCTTCTCTTCCTCCTGCACAAAACTACCCTCCTCTTCCTCCTCCACAACACTACCCTCCTCTTCCTCTTCCACAACACTACCCTTCTCCTTTTGCTCCACAACACAACCCTCATCTTCCTCCTCCACAACAATACCTTCCTCTTCAACACAACCCTCTTCTTCTTCCTCCACAACACTACCCTCCTCTTCCTCCTCCTCCTTCTCTTCCTCCTCCTCCACAACACAACCCTTTTCCTCCTCAACAACACTACCCTCCTCTTCCTCCCCCACAACACTAACCTCCTCCTCCTCCTCCACAAAACTTCCCTCCTCCTCCTCCTCCTCCTCCACATCCTTCTCCACAACACGACCTTCTTCTTCCTCCTCCACAACACTTCCCTCTTCCTCTTCCTCCACAACTCTACCCATCTCTTCCTCCTCCACAACACTACCCTCCTCTTCCTCCTCCGCAACACTACCCTCCTCTTCCTCCTCCACAGTACTACCCTCCTCTTTCTCCTCCACAACACTACCCTCCTCTTCCTCCTCCACAACACTACCCTACTCCTCCTCCTTGCCAACACCACCCTCCTCTTCCTCCTCCACAACACTACCCCTCCTCCTCCTCCTCCACAACACTACCCTCCTCCTCCACAACACTACCCTCCTCTTCCTCCTCCGCAACACTACCCTCCTCTTCCTCCTCCACAGTACTACCCTCCTCTTCCTCCTCTACAACACTACCCTCATCTTCCTCCTTTACATTACTACCCCTCCTCTTCCTCCTCTACTTCACTACTCTCCTCTTCCTCCTCCACAACACTACCCTCCTCTTCCTTCTCCACAACACTAACCTCCTCTTCCTCCTCCACAGCACTACCCTACTCTTCCGCCTCCACAGCACTACCTCCTCTTTCACCTCCACAGCACTAATCTCCTCTTCCTCCTCCACAACACTACCCTCCTCCTCTTCCTCCACAACACTACCCTCCTCTTCCTCCTCCACAGCACTACCCTCCTCTTCCTCCTCCACAGCACTACCCTCCTCGTCCTCCTCCACAACACTACCCTCCGCTTCCTCCTTTACAACACTACTCTTCTCTTCCTCCTCTACAACACTACTTTCCTCTTCCTCCTCTACATTACTACCCTCCTCTTCCTCCTCTACAACACTACTCTCCTCTTCCTCCTCCACAACACTACCCTCCTCCTCCTCCTCCACAACACTACCCTCCTCTTCCTCCTCCACAACACTACCCTCCTCTTCCTCCTCCACAGCACTATCCTTCTCTTCCTCCTCCACAACACTACCCTCCTCTTCCTCCTCCACAACACTACCCTCTTCTTCCTCCTCCACAACAGTACCCTCCTCTTCCTCCTCCTCAACCCTACCCTTCTCTTCCTCCTCCACAATACTACCCTCCTCTTCTTCCTTTACAACACTACCCTCCTCTTCCTCCTCCAAAACACTACCCTCCTCTTCCTCCTCAACAGCACTACCCTCTTCTTCCTCCACAAAACTAACCTCCTCTTCCTTCTCCACAACACTACTCTCCTCTTCCTCCTCCACAACACTACCCTACTCTTCCTCCTCCACAACACTTCCCTCCACTTCCTCCTCCACAGCACTACCCTTCTCTTCCTCCGCCACAAAACTACCCCTCTTCATCCTCCTTTACAACACTACCCTCCTCTTCCTCCTACACAACACTACCCTCCTCTTCCTCGTCCACAGCACTACCCTCCTGTTCCTTCTCCACAACACAACCCTCCTCTTCCTTCTCCACAACACTACCCTACTCTTCCTCCTTCACAACACTACCCTACTCTTCCTCCTCCACAGCACTACCTTCCTCTTCATCCTTCACAGCTCTACCCTCCTCCTCCTCTTCCACAACACTACCCTCCTCTTCCTCCTCCACAGAACTACCCTCCTCTTCCTCCACAGCACTACCCTCCTCCTCCTCATCCACAACACTACCCTCCTCTTCCTCGACCACAGCACTACTCTCCTCTTCCTCCTCCACAGCACTACTCTCCTCTTCCTCCTCCACAAAACTACCCTCCTCTTCCTCCTCCACAAAACTCCCCTCCTCCTCTTCCTCCACAAAACTACCCTACTCTTCCTCCTCCACAACACTACCCTACTCTTCCTCCTCTACAACACTACCCTCCTTTACAACACAACTCTCCTCTTCCTCCTCTACAACACTACTCTCCTCTTCCTTCTTTACATTACTACCCTCCTCTTCCTCCTCTACAACACTACCCTCCTCTTCCTCCTCCACAACACTACCCTCCTCCTCCTCCTCCTTCACAACACTACACACCTCTTCCTCCTCCACAACACTACCCTCCTCTTCGTCCTCCTCAACACAACCCTCCTCCTACTCCTCCACAACACTACCCTCCTCTTCCACCTCCACAACACTACCCTCCTTCTCCTCCTCCAAAACACTTCCCTCCTCTTCCTCCCCCACAACACAACCCTCCTCTTCCTCCTCCACAACACTTCCTTCCTCCTCAACAACACTACCCTCCTCTTCCTCCTCCACAACACTACCCTCCTCTTCCTCCTCGACAACACAACCCTCCTTTTCCTCTACAACACTACCCTCCTCTTCCTCTTCCATAACACTACCCTTCTACTTCTCTTCCACAACACAACCCTCCTCTTCCTCTTCCACAACATTACCCTCCTCTTCCTCTTCCACAACAATACCCTCCTCTTCAACACAACCTTCCTCTTCCTCCTTCACAACACTTCCCTCCTCCTTCTCTTCCTCCTCCACAACACTACCCTCCTCCTCCTCCTCCACAACACTACCCTCCTCCTCCTCCTCCACAACACTACCCTCCTCTTCCTCCTCCACAACTCTACCCTCCTCTTCCTCCTCCACAACACTACCCTCCTCTTCCTCCTCCACAACACTACCCTCCTCTTTCTCCTCCACAGCACTTCCCTCCTCTTCCTCCTCCACAACACTACCCTGAAGGCTATCAGCTGATTTTAGCTAGTTAGTAATTGTTAGGTTTTGATTTCTCCAGTTATTTGTTACTATATCAAGACAGGTATAGGATGTCTTGTCTTCCAGGTAGTTGGAAGGGTACGTGGTTGCATCCAAGTTGGACAGCCAGGATTATAGGGACGGTCTCTGTCCTTATGTTTTATGTATTATTACTGTTGTGTTGATAGGTATAAATACATGCTGGGGCACACCTTTTGGGTGTGCCATTATTGTTGTTGGAGTATTGTATGGAATTAGTTAGGATTAGATAATTTCTTTTGTTTTGAGGCATTGGTTTAAAATAGTGTTTGGTTAAAAATGTTGTTTTTGGAGTTAATGGTTAGGGTAGGGCAGGATTTCTGGATAAGAAAAGTGTGTGTAACTTGCTTTACACACAGATTTCTTAATTTCCGAGGAGGGGGAGTTGTAATGATCTGGGGCTCAGATCATTGGTTCTCCCTTCTCCCCTCTTTTCCCTCTCCTTCTCCCCTCCTTTCCTTCTCCCTCTCCCCTCCTTCCTTCTCCCCTCCCCTTGGCCGTCATTCGTCTCCTCCTCTTCCCCCCCCCCTCTCGCCCATTTGTCAGGGTCAAGAGGTTGACCTGAGGGTAGGGTGGTCGTGGATACCTTGGCTTCTCCCACTCAACTTCCCCACTCAGATATTTCCCTCTCCACCCCCTCTCATCCCTCTCGGTCCCTCTCAGCAGCGGCCTTCCCCATACCAGGCAGAGTCAAATGTCCCTACTCCTATCTTAGAGGAGACAGGCTTGAACATAAATTATCAGTTTTGTAAACATTGCTCGCAGGTGCCTGGGCTCCATAGACGCGCCTTGTCCCCATTCTCTTTAGCTGGGGAGAGCGGACTCAATCTTCAGAAATTCATGTAGCTTTCCACGACAGATCAGTGAAGGTGATTGGCCTGAGATAAGGGCCAAGTCCTTATTGGCCCTAGAGAGCCAGACCTCAGGCCTACGTGTTAAATGGTTGGCCAGGGCCAAAATAATGGGTGGAGCCCTGGGGCTGTATTAGGTGGTGGGAGGAGTAATCCTTCCCAGCAATAGGTTGGAAAAACTAAATTTCATCAGTGTGTCTTGGGAGTGTATTAGGAACAGGGCCGCAAGCCCGTATCCTCGGGGCTGAGGGCAGCCATCAACATCGTGGCCGTAGTGCGGGTATTTAAGGTATAGTAGCACTGGAGTTTTCGTGTCCTCGGTAAATATCCATTGTGCCTCTAGGGAAATAGAATAGGTGATGTGTCCAAATTGTCTTAATTTACATGTTTCATAAAATAAATTGTATAGCTTGTCCAGTGGTATTCACTTAACTCCCCTTTGATATATTTTGCTACTTTGTCATTTTTAGGTGTTGTATTGGAAGCCCCAGGTTCTCCTACTATTAATAGATACTAAATTTGCCCTTGGATTTAAATTAGTAACGTAAATTACACAAACTAATTTTCCAAAATTTATTACTGAAATTCATATTACCCGGAGTCCCATGGTTACTGATTCCTTGCCTTCCTGGGGGATCGGTGATTGACACATTCAGGTATGGTTGGTCGGGAAGGTGGTGGCAGTGTAAATGTGTTTTGTTATTGTTTTTTTTAACTGATAACCCTTGTCCTTGGTGTATCTTCCTCATTTAATATTCCTCTTATATTCGTGGCAGTCCAGTGAGGGGTCATGCTGGACTGTAACAGTGTTAAGCTGGGGTATTGAGTGGAGAGAGACAGAGATGTACAATAGAGAGCGTATATTACGATCACGAGAGATAACAAGATAACAGGATTAATACTGGGGAACATTGGGTTATTACAATAGAGGCCGCGGTTATTACGACAGGGTAAGCGGTCGTTACAGCACTACACTCCTCCTCCTCTTCCACAACACTACCCTCCTCTTCCTCCTCCACAGCACTACTCTCCTCTTCCTCCTCCACAGCACTACTCTCCTCTTCCTCCTCCACAAAACTACCCTCCTCTTCCTCCTCCACAAAACTCCCCTCCTCCTCTTCCTCCACAAAACTACCCTACTCTTCCTCCTCCACAACACTACCCTACTCTTCCTCCTCTACAACACTACCCTCCTCTTCCTCCTTTAACACACTACTCTCCTCTTCCTCCTCTACAACACTACTCTCCTCTTCCTCCTCTACATTACTACCCTCCTCTTCCTCCTCTACAACACTACCCACCTCTTCCTCCTCCACAACACTACCCTCCTCCTCCTCCTCCACAACACTACACACCTCTTCCTCCTCCACAACACTACCCTCCTCTTCGTCCTCCCCATTACAACCCTCCTACTCCTCCACAACACTACCCTCCTCTTCCACCTCCACAACACTACCCTCCTGCTCCTCCTCCAAAACACTTCCCTCCTCTTCCTCCCCCACAACACTACCCTCCTCTTCCTCCTACACAACACTTCCCTCCTCCTCAACAACACTACCCTCCTCTTCCTCCTCCACAACACTACCCTCCTCCACAACACAACCCTCCTCTTCCTCTACAACACTACCCTCCTCTTCCTCTTCCATAACACTACCTTTCTCCTTCTCCTCCACAACACAACCATCCTCTTCCTTTTCCACAACAATACCCTCCTCTTCAACACAACCTTCCTCTTCCTCCTTCACAACACTACCCTCTTCCTCCTCCACAACACTACCCTCCTCTTCCTCCTCCACAGCACTACCCTCCTCTTCCTCCTCCACAGCACTACCCTCCTCTTCCTCCTCCACAACACTACCCTCCTCTTCCTCCTCCACAACACTACCCTCCTCTTACTTCTCCACAACACTACCCTTCTCTTCCTCCTCCACAAAACTACCCTCCTCTTCCTCCTCCACAACACTACCCTCCTCTTCCTCTTCCACAACACTACCCTTCTCCTTTTGCTCCACAACACAACCCTCATCTTCCTCCTCCACAACAATACCTTCCTCTTCAACACAACCCTCTTCTTCTTCCTCCACAACACTACCCTCCTCTTCCTCCTCCTCCTTCTCTTCCTCCTCCTCCACAACACAACCCTTTTCCTCCTCAACAACACTACCCTCCTCTTCCTCCCCCACAACACTAACCTCCTCCTCCTCCTCCACAAAACTTCCCTCCTCCTCCTCCTCCTCCTCCACATCCTTCTCCACAACACGACCTTCTTCTTCCTCCTCCACAACACTTCCCTCTTCTTCTTCCTCCACAACTCTACCCATCTCTTCCTCCTCCACAACACTACCCTCCTCTTCCTCCTCCGCAACACTACCCTCCTCTTCCTCCTCCACAGTACTACCCTCCTCTTTCTCCTCAACAACACTACCCTCCTCTTCCTCCTCCACAACACTACCCTCCTCCTCCTCCTTGCCAACACCACCCTCCTCTTCCTCCTCCACAACACTACCCCTCCTCCTCCTCCTCCACAACACTACCCTCCTCCTCTTCCTCCACAACACTACCCTACTCTTCCTCCTCCACAACACTACCCTACTCTTCCTCCTCTACAACACTACCCTCCGCTTTCTCCTTAACAACACAACTCTCCTCTTCCTCCTCTACAACACTACCCTCATCTTCCTCCTTTACATTATTACCCCTCCTCTTCCTCTTCTACTTCACTACTCTCCTCTTCCTCCTCCACAACACTACCCTCCTCTTCCTTCTCCACAACACTAACCTCCTCTTCCTCCTCCACACCACTACCCTACTCTTCCTCCTCCACATCACTACCTCCTCTTCCTCCTCCACAGCACTACCCTCCTCTTCCTCCTCCACAACACTACCCTCCTCCTCTTCCTCCACAACACTACCCTCCTCTTCCTCCTCCACAGCACTACCCTCCTCTTCCTCCTCCACAGCACTACCCTCCTCCACAACACTACCCTCCTCTTCTTCCTCCACAACACTACCCTTCTCTTCCTCCTCCACAGCACTACCCTCCTCTTCCTCCTACACAACACTACCCTTCTCTTCTTCCTCCACAACACTACCCTCCTCCTCCTCCACAACACTACCCTCCTCCTCTTCTTCCTCCTCCACAACACAACCCTCCTCCTCCTCCTCCTCAACAACACTACCCTCCTCTTCCTCCCACACAACACTACCCTCCTCCTCCTCCTCCACAACACTACCCTCCTCCTCCTTCTCCACTACACGACCTTCCTCTTGCTCCAACACAACACTTCCCTCTTCCTCTTCCTCTACAACTCTACCCACCTCTTCCTCCTCCACAACACTACCCTCCTCTTCCTCCTCCACAAAACTACCCTCCTCTTCCTCCTCCACAACACTACCCTCCTCTTCCTCCTCCACAACACTACCTCTCCTTTTCCTCCTCGACAAAACTACCCACCTCTTCCTCCTCCACAATACTACCCTCCTCTTCCTCCTTCACAGCACTACCCTCCTCCTCCTCCTACACAACACTACCCTCCTCTTCCTCCTCCACAGCACTACCCTACTCTTCCTCCTCCACAACACTACCCTCATCTTCCTGCTCCACAACACTACCCTCCTCTTCTTCCTCCACAACACTACCCTCCTTTTCCTCCTCCACAGCACTACCCTACTCTTCCTCCTCCACAACACTACCCTCATCTTCCTGCTCCACAACACTACCCTCCTCTTCTTCCTCCACAACACTACCCTCCTCCTCCTCCTCCACAAAACTACCCACCTCTTCCTCGTCCACAATACTACCCTCCTCTTCCTCCTACACAGCACTACCCTCCTCTTCGTCCTCCACAGCACTACCATCCTCTTCCTCCTCCACAGCACTACCCTCCTCTCCTTCCTCCACAACACTACCCTCCTCTTCCTCCTCCACAACACTACCCTCCTCTTCTTCCTCCACAACACTACCCTCCTCTTCCTCCTCCACAGCACTACCATCCTCTTCCTCCTCCACAGCACTACCCTCCTCTTCCTACTCCACAACACTACCCTCCTCTTCTTCCTCCACAACACTACCCTTCTCTTCCTCCTCCACAGCACAACCCTCCTCTTCCTCCTCCACAACACTACCCTCCTCTTCCTCCTTCACAGCACTACCCTCCTCCTCCTCCTACACAACACTACCCTCCTCTTCCTCCTCCACAACACAACCCCTCCTCTTCCTCCTCCACAACACTACCCTCCTCTTCTTCCTCCACAACACTACCCTCCTCTTCTTCCTCCACAACACTTCCCTACTCTTCCTCCTCCACAACACTACCCTACTCTTCCTCCTCTACAACACTACCCTCCGCTTCCTCCTTTACAACACTACTCTTCTCTTCCTCCTCTACAACACTACTTTCCTCTTCCTCCTCTACATTACTACCCTCCTCTTCCTCCTCTACAACACTACTTTCCTCTTCCTCCTCCACAACACTACCCTCCTCCTCCTCCACCACAACACTACCCTCCTCTTGCTCCTCCACAACACTACCCTCCTCTTCCTCCTCCACAGCACTACCCTCATCTTCCTCTTCCACAAAACTACCCTCCTCTTCCCCCTTTACAACACTACCCACCTCTTCCTCCTCAACAACACTACCCTCCTCTTCCTCCTCCACAGCACTACCCTCCTCTTCCTCCTCCGCAACACTGCCCTCCTCTTCCTCCTTCACAACACTATCCTCCTCTTCCTCCTCCACAGCACTACCCTCCTCTTCCTCCTCCACAAAACTACCCTCCTCCTCTTCCTCCACAACACTACCCTACTCTTCCTCCTCCACAACACTACCCTACTCTTCCTCCTCTACAACACTACCCTCCTCTTCCTCCTTTACTACACTACTCTCCTCTTCCTCCTCTACAACACTACCCTCCTCTTCGTCCTCCTCAACACAACCCTCCTCCTACTCCTCCACAACACTACCCTCCTCTTCCACCACCACTACACTACCCTCTTTCTCCTCCTCCTCCAAATCACTTCCCTCCTCTTCCTCCCCCACAACACAACCCTCCACTTCCTCCTCCACAACACTACCTACCTCTTCCTCCTCCACAACACTTCCCTCCTCCTCCTTCTCCTCATCCTCCTCCACGACACTACCCTCCTCCTCCACAACACTACCCTCCTCTTTCTCCTCTTCAACACAACCCTCCTCTTCCTCCTCCACAACACTACCCTCCTCCTCCTTCTCCTCCACAACACTACCCTCCTCCTCTTCCTCCTCCTCCACAACACTACTCTCCTCCTCCTCCTCCTCCACAACACTACCCTCCTCTTCTTCCTCCACAACACTACCCTCCTCTTCTTCCTCTACAACACTAACCTCATCTTCCTGCTCCACAACACTACCCTCCTCTTCTTCCTCCACAACACTACCCTCCTCCTCCTCCTCCACAAAACTACCCACCTCTTCCTCGTCCACAATACTACCCTCCTCTTCCTCCTACACAGCACTACCCTCCTCTTCCTCCTCCACAGCACTACCATCCTCTTCCTCCTCCACAGCATTACCCTCCTCTCCTTCCTCCACAACACTACCCTCCTTTTCCTCCTCCACAGCACTACTCTCCTCTTCCTCCTCCACAACACTACCCTCCTCTTCTTCCTCCACAACACTACCCTCCTCTTCCTCCTTCACAGCACTACCATCCTCTTCCTCCTCCACAGCACTACCCTCCTCTTCCTACTCCACAACACTACCCACCTCTTCCTCCTCCACAACACTACCCTCCTCTTCCTCCTTTACAACACTACTCTCCTCCTCTCCCTCCTCCTCCACAACACTACTCTCCTCCTCCTCCTCCTCTACAACACTACCCTCCTCTTCTTCCTCCACAACACTACCCTCCTCTTCCTCCTCCACAGCACTACCCTACTCTTCCTCCTCCACAACACTACCCTCATCTTAATGCTCCACAACACTACCCTCCTCTTCTTCCTCCACAACACTACCCTCCTCCTCCTACTCCACAAAACTACCCACCTCTTCCTCGTCCACAATACTACCCTCCTCTTCCTCCTACACAGCACTACCCTCCTCTTCCTCCTCCACAGCACTACCATCCTCTTCCTCCTCCACAGCACTACCCTCCTCTCCTTCCTCCACAACACTACCCTCCTCTTCCTCCTCCACAACACTACCCTCCTCTTCTTCCTCCACAACACTACCCTCCTCTTCCTCCTCCACAGCACAACCATCCTCTTCCTCCTCCACAGCACTACCCTCCTCTTCCTACTCCACAACACTACCCTCCTCTTCTTCCTCCACAACACTACCCTTCTCTTCCTCCTCCACAGCACAACCCTCCTCTTCCTCCTCCACAACACTACCCTCCTCTTCTTCCTCCACAACACTACCCTCCTCCTCCTCCTCCACAACACTACCCTCCTCCTGTTCTTCCTCCTCCACAACACAACCCTCCTCCTCCTTCTCCTCAACAACACTACCCTCCTCTTCCTCCTCCACAACACTACCCTCCTCCTCCTCCTCCTCCACAACACTACCCTCCTCCTCCTCCTCCTCCACAACACTATTCTCTTCTTCCTCCTGCACAAAACTTCCCTCCTCCTCCTCCTCCTTCTCCACAACACGACCTTCCTCTTGCTCCACCACAACACTTCCCTCTTCCTCTTCCTCCACAACTCTATCCACCTCTTCCTCCCCCACAACACTTCTTTCCTCTTCCTCCTCCACAACACTACCCTCCTCTTCCTCCTCCACAACACTACCCTCCTCTTCCTCCTCCACAGTACTACCCTCCTCTTCCTCCTCCACAACAGTACCCTCCTCTTCCTCCTCCACAACACTACCCTCCTCTTCCTCCTCCACTAAACTACCCTCCTCTTTCTCCACTACAACACTACCCTCCTCTTCCTCCTCCACAACACTACCCTCCTCTTCCTCCTCCACAACACTACCCCTCCTCTTCCTCCTCCACAAAACTACCCTCCTCTTCCTCCTCCACAACACTACCCTCCTCTTCCTCCTCCACAACACTACCTCTCCTTTTCCTCCTCCACAAAACTACCCACCTCTTCCTCCTCCACAACACTACCCTCCTCTTCCTCCTTCACAGCACTACCCTCCTCCTCCTCCTCCTCCTCCACAACACTACCCTCCTCTTCCTCCTCAAGAACACGACCTTCCTCTTCCTTCTCCACAACACTTCCCTCCTCCTCTTCCTCCACAACACTACTCACCTCTTCTTCCTCCACAACACTACCCTCCTCTTCCTCCTCCACGACACTACCCTCCTCTTCCTTCTCCACAACACTACCCTCCTCTTCCTCCTCCACAACACTACCCTCCTCCTCCTCCTCCTTCACAATACTACACACCTCTTCCTCCTCCACAACACTACCCTCCTCTTCGTCCTCCTCAACACAACCCTCCTCCTACTCCTCCACAACACTACCCTCCTCTTCTACCTCCACAACACTACCCTCCTTCTCCTCCTCCAAAACACTTCCCTCCTCTTCCTCCCCCACAACACAACCCTCCTCTTCCTCCTCCACAACACTTCCTTCCTCCTCAACAACACTACCTTCCTCTTCCTCCTCCACAACACTACCCTCCTCTTCCTCCTCGACAACACAACCCTCCTTTTCCTCTACAACACTAACCTCCTCTTCCTCTTCCATAACTCTACTCTTCTCCTTCTCCTCCACAACACAACCCTCCTCTTCCTCTTCCACAACAATACCCTCCTCTTCCTCTTCCACAACAATACCCTCCTCTTCAACACAACCTTCCTCTTCCTCCTTCACAACACTTCCCTCCTCCTTCTCTTCCTCCTCCACAACACTACCCTCCTCCTCCTCCTCCTCCACAACACTACCCTCCTCTTCCTCCTCCACAACACTACCCTCCTCTTCCTCTTCCACAACACTACCCTCCTCTTCCTCCTCCACAGCACTACCCTCCTCTTCCTCTTCCACAGCACTACCCTCCTCTTCCTCCTCCACAGAACTACCCTCCTCTTCCTCCTCCACAACACTACCCTCCTCTTCCTCCTCCACAATACTACCCTCCTCTTCCTCCTCCACAACACTACCCTCCTCTTCCTCCTCAACAACACTACCCTCCTCTTCCTCCTCCACAACACTACCCTTCTCTTCCTCCTCCACAAAACTACCCTCCTCTTCCTCCACAGCACTACCCTCCTCCTCCTCTTCCACAACACTACCCTCCTCTTCCTCCTCCACAGCACTACTCTCCTCTTCCTCCTCCACAGCACTACTCTCCTCTTCCTCCTCCACAAAACTATCCTCCTCTTCTTCCTCCACAAAACTCCCCTCCTCCTCTTCCTCCACAAAACTACCCTACTCTTCCTCCTCCACAACACTACCCTACTCTTCCTCCTCTACAACACTACCCTCTTCTTCCACCTTTAACACACTACTCTCCTCTTCCTCCTCTACAACACTACTCTCCTCTTCCTCCTCTACATTACTACCCTCCTCTTCCTCCTCTACAACACTACCCTCCTTCTCTTCCTCCAAAACACTTCCCTCCTCTTCCTCCCCCACAACACTACCCTCCTCTTCCTCCTACACAACACTTCCCTCCTCCTCAACAACACTACCCTCCTCTTCCTCCTCCCCAACACTACCCTCCTCTTCCTCCTCCACAACACAACCCTCATCTTCCTCTACAACACTACCCTCCTCTTCCTCTTCTATAACACTACCTTTCTCCTTCTCCTCCACAACACAACCCTCCTCTTCCTTTTCCACAACAATACCCTCCTCTTCAACACAACCTTCCTCTTCCTCCTTCACAACACTACCCTTCTCCTCCTCTTCCTCCTCCACAACACTACCCTCCTCTTCCTCCTCCACAACACTACCGTCCTCTTCCTCCTCCACAACACTACCCTCCTCTTCCTCCTCCACAGCACTACCCTCCTCTTCCTCCTCCACAGCACTACCCTCCTCTTCCTCCTCCACAACACTACCCTCCTCTTCCTCCTCCACAACACTACCCTCCTCTTACTTCTCCACAACACTACCCTTCTCTTCCTCCTCGACAAAACTACCCTCCTCTTCCTACTCCACAACACTACCCTCCTCTTCCTCTTCCACAACACTACCCTTCTCCTTTTGCTCCACAACACAACCCTCATCTTCCTCCTCCACAACAATACCTTCCTCTTCAACACAACCCTCTTCTTCTTCCTCCACAACACTACCCTCCTCTTCCTCCTCCTCCTTCTCTTCCTCCTCCTCCACAACACAACCCTTTTCCTCCTCAACAACACTACCCTCCTCTTCCTCCCCCACAACACTAACCTCCTCCTCCTCCTCCACAAAACTTCCCTCCTCCTCCTCCTCCTCCTCCACATCCTTCTCCACAACACGACCTTCTTCTTCCTCCTCCACAACACTTCCCTCTTCCTCTTATTCCACAACTCTACCCATCTCTTCCTCCTCCACAACACTACCCTCCTCTTCCTCCTCCGCAACACTACCCTCCTCTTCCTCCTCCACAGTACTACCCTCCTCTTTCTCCTCCACAACACTACCCTCCTCTTCCTCCTCCACAACACTACCCTACTCCTCCTCCTTGCCAACACCACCCTCCTCTTCCTCCTCCACAACACTACCCCTCCTCCTCCTCCTCCACAACACTACCCTCCTCCTCTTCCTCCACAACACTACCCTACTCTTCCTCCTCCACAACACTACCCTACTCTTCCTCCTCTACAACACTACCCTCCGCTTTCTCCTTAACAACACAACTCTCCTCTTCCTCCTCTACAACACTACCCTCATCTTCCTCCTTTACATTACTACCCCTCCTCTTCCTCCTCTACTTCACTACTCTCCTCTTCCTCCTCCACAACACTACCCTCCTCTTCCTTCTCCACAACACTAACCTCCTCTTCCTCCTCCACAGCACTACCCTACTCTTCCTCCTCCACAGCACTACCTCCTCTTTCTCCTCCACAGCACTACCCTCCTCTTCCTCCTCCACAACACTACCCTCCTCCTCTTCCTCCACAACACTACCCTCCTCTTCCTCCTCCACAGCACTACCCTCCTCTTCCTTCTCCACAGCACTACCCTCCTCTTCCTCCTCCACAACACTACCCTCCGATTCCTCCTTTACAACACTACTCTTCTCTTCCTCCTCTTCAACACTACTTTCCTCTTCCTCCTCTACATTACTACCCTCCTCTTCCTCCTCTACAACACTACTCTCCTCTTCCTCCTCCACAACACTACCCTCCTCCTCCTCCTCCACAACACTACCCTCCTCTTCCTCCTCCACAACACTACCCTCCTCTTCCTCCTCCACAGCACTATCCTTCTCTTCCTCCTCCACAACACTACCCTCCTCTTCCTCCTCCACAACACTACCCTCCTCTTCCTCCTCCACAGCACTACCCTACTCTTCCTCCTCCACAACACTACCCTCATCTTCCTGCTCCACAACACTACCCTCCTCTTCTTACTCCACAACACTACCCTCCTCTTCCTCCTCCACAGCACTACCCTACTCTTCCTCCTCCACAACACTACCCTCATCTTCCTGCTCCACAACACTACCCTCCTCTTCTTCCTCCACAACACTACCCTCCTCCTCCTCCTCCACAAAACTACCCACCTCTTCCTCGTCCACAATACTACCCTCCTCTTCCTCCTACACAGCACTACCCTCCTCTTCCTCCTCCACAGCACTACCCTCCTCTCCTTCCTCCACAACACTACCCTCCTCTTCCTCCTCCACAACACTACCCTCCTCTTCTTCCTCCACAACACTACCCTCCTCTTCCTCCTCCACAGCACTACCATCCTCTTCCTCCTCCACAGCACTACCCTCCTCTTCCTAATCCACAACACTACCCTCCTCTTCTTCCTCCACAACACTACCCTTCTCTTCCTCCTCCACAGCACAACCCTCCTCTTCCTCCTCCACTACACTACCCTCCTCTTCCTCCTACACAACACTATCCTCCTCCTCAACAACACTGCCCTCCTCTTCCTCCTCCACAACACTACCCTCCTCTTCCTCCTCCACAACACAACCCTCATCTTCCTCTACAACACTACCCTCCTCTTCCTCTTCTATAACACTACCTTTCTCCTTCTCCTCCACAACACAACCCTCCTCTTCCTTTTCCACAACAATACCCTCCTCTTCAACACAACCTTCCTCTTCCTCCTTCACAACACTACCCTCCTCCTCCTCTTCCTCCTCCACAACACTACCCTCCTCTTCCTCCTCCACAACACTACCATCCTCTTCCTCCTCCACAACACTACCCTCCTCTTCCTCCTCCACAGCACTACCCTCCTCTTCCTCCTCCACAGCACTACCCTCCTCTTCCTCCTCCACAACACTACCCTCCTCTTCCTCCTCCACAACACTACCCTCCTCTTACTTCTCCACAACACTACCCTTCTCTTCCTCCTCCACAAAACTACCCTCCTCTTCCTCCTCCACAACACTACCCTCCTCTTCCTCTTCCACAACACTACCCTTCTCCTTTTGCTCCACAACACTACCCTTCTCCTTTTGCTCCACAACACAACCCTCATCTTCCTCCTCCACAACAATACCTTCCTCTTCAACACAACCCTCTTCTTCTTCCTCCACAACACTACCCTCCTCTTCCTCCTCCTCCTTCTCTTCCTCCTCCTCCACAACACAACCCTTTTCCTCCTCAACAACACTACCCTCCTCTTCCTCCCCCACAACACTAACCTCCTCCTCCTCCTCCACAAAACTTCCCTCCTCCTCCTCCTCCTCCTCCACATTCTTCTCCACAACACGACCTTCTTCTTCCTCCTCCACAACACTTCCCTCTTCCTCTTCCTCCACAATTCTACCCATCTCTTCCTCCTCCACAACACTACCCTCCTCTTCCTCCTCCACAACACTACCCTCCTCTTCCTCCTCCACAGTACTACCCTCCTCTTTCTCCTCCACAACTCTACCCTCCTCTTCCTCCTCCACAACACTACCCTCCTCCTCATCCTTGCCAACATCTCCCTCCTCTTCCTCCTCCACAACACTACCCCTCCTCCTCCACAACACTACCCTCCTCCTCTTCCTCCACAACACTACCCTACTCTTCCTCCTCCACAACAGTACCCTACTCTTCCTCCTCTACAACACTACCCTCCTCCTCCTCCTTCACAACACTACCCTCCTCTTCCTCCTCCACAACACTACCCTCCTCCTCTTCCTCCACAACACTACCCTTCTCTTCTTCCTCCACAACACTACCCTCCTCCTCCTCCTCCTCCACAACACTACCCTCCTCCGCTTTCTCCTTTACAACACAACTCTCCTCTTCCTCCTCTACAACACTACCCTCCTCTTCCTCCTTTACATTAATACCCTCCTCTTCCTCCTCTACTTCACTACTCTCCTCTTCCTCCTCCACAACACTACCCTCTTCTTCCTTCTCCACAACACTAACCTCCTCTTCCTCCTCCACAGCACTACCCTACTCTTCCTCCTCCACAGCACTACCTCCTCTTCCTCCTCCACAGCACTACCCTCCTCTTCCTCCTCCACAGCACTACCCTCCTCTTCCTCCTCCACAACACTACCCTCCTCCTCTTCCTCCACAACACTACCCTCCTCTTCCTCCTCCATAGCACTACCCTCCTCTTCCTCCTCCACAGCACTACCCTCCTCTTCCTCGTCCACAACACTACCCTCCTCTTCTTCCTCCACAACACTACCCTTCTCTTCCTCCTCCACAGCACTACCCTCCTCTTCCTCCTCCACAGCACTACCCTCCTCTTCCTCCTCCACAACACTACCCTTCTCTTCTTCCTCCACTACACTACCCTCCTCCTCCTCCTCCTCCTCCACAACACAACCCTCCTCCTCCTCCTCCTTAACAACACTACCCTCCTCTTCCTCCCACACAACACTACCCACCTCCTCCTCCTCCACAACACTACCCTCCTCCTCCTTCTCCACAACACGACCTTCCTCTTGCTCCACCACAACACTTTCCTCTTCCTCTTCCTCTTCAACTCTACCCACCTCTTCCTCCTCCACAACACTACCCTCCTCTTCCTCCTCCACAACACTACCCTCCTCTTCCTCCTTCACAGCACTACCCTCCTCCTCCTCCTACACAACACTACCCTCCTCTTCCTCCTCCACAACACAACCCCTCCTCTTCCTCCTCCACAACACTACCCTCCTCTTCTTCCTCCACAACACTACCCTCCTCTTCTTCCTCCACAACACTTCCCTACTCTTCCTCCTCCACAACACTACCCTACTCTTCCTCCTCTACAACACTACCCTCCGCTTCCTCCTTTACAACACTACTCTTCTCTTCCTCCTCTACAACACTACTTTCCTCTTCCTCCTCTACATTACTACCCTCCTCTTCCTCCTCTACAACACTACTTTCCTCTTCCTCCTCCACAACACTACCCTCCTCCTCCTCCACCACAACACTACCCTCCTCTTGCTCCTCCACAACACTACCCTCCTCTTCCTCCTCCACAGCACTACCCTCATCTTCCTCTTCCAAAAAACTACCCTCCTCTTCCCCCTTTACAACACTACCCACCTCTTCCTCCTCAACAACACTACCCTCCTCTTCCTCCTCCACAGCACTACCCTCCTCTTCCTCCTCCGCAACACTGCCCTCCTCTTCCTCCTTCACAACACTATCCTCCTCTTCCTCCTCCACAGCACTACCCTCCTCTTCCTCCTCCACAAAACTACCCTCCTCCTCTTCCTCCACAACACTACCCTACTCTTCCTCCTCCACAACACTACCTTACTCTTCCTCCTCTACAACACTACCCTCCTCTTCCTCCTTTACAACACTACTCTCCTCTTCCTCCTCTACAACACTACCCTCCTCTTCGTCCTCCTCAACACAACCCTCCTCCTACTCCTCCACAACACTACCCTCCTCTTCCACCACCACTACACTACCCTCTTTCTCCTCCTCCTCCAAATCACTTCCCTCCTCTTCCTCCCCCACAACACAACCCTCCACTTCCTCCTCCACAACACTACCTACCTCTTCCTCCTCCACAACACTTCCCTCCTCCTCCTTCTCCTCACCCTCCTCCACGACACTACCCTCCTCCTCCACAACACTACCCTCCTCTTTCTCCTCTTCAACACAACCCTCCTCTTCCTCCTCCACAACACTACCCTCCTCCTCCTTCTCCTCCACAACACTACCCTCCTCCTCTTCCTCCTCCTCCACAACACTACTCTCCTCCTCCTCCTCCTCCACAACACTACCCTCCTCTTCTTCCTCCACAACACTACCCTCCTCTTCTTCCTCTACAACACTACCCTCATCTTCCTGCTCCACAACACTACCCTCCTCTTCTTCCTCCACAACACTACCCTCCTCTTCCTCCTCCACAAAACTACCCACCTCTTCCTCGTCCACAATACTACCCTCCTCTTCCTCCTACACAGCACTACCCTCCTCTTCCTCCTCCACAGCACTACCATCCTCTTCCTCCTCCACAGCACTACCCTCCTCTCCTTCCTCCACAACACTACCCTCCTCTTCCTCCTCCACAGCACTACTCTCCTCTTCCTCCTCCACAACACTACCCTCCTCTTCTTCCTCCACAACACTACCCTCCTCTTCCTCCTTCACAGCACTACCATCCTCTTCCTCCTCCACAGCACTACCCTCCTCTTCCTCCTACACAGCACTACCCTCCTCTTCCTCCTCCACAGCACTACCATCCTCTTCCTCCTCCACAGCACTACCCTCCTCTCCTTCCTCCACAACACTACCCTCCTCTTCCTCCTCCACAGCACTACTCTCCTCTTCCTCCTCCACAACACTACCCTCCTCTTCTTCCTCCACAACACTACCCTCCTCTTCCTCCTTCACAGCACTACCATCCTCTTCCTCCTCCACAGCACTACCCTCCTCTTCCTACTCCACAACACTACCCACCTCTTCCTCCTCCACAACACTACCCTCCTCTTCCTCCTTTACAACACTACTCTCCTCCTCTCCCTCCTCCTCCACAACACTACTCTCCTCCTCCTCCTCCTCTACAACACTACCCTCCTCTTCTTCCTCCACAACACTACCCTCCTCTTCCTCCTCCACAGCACTACCCTACTCTTCCTCCTCCACAACACTACCCTCATCTTCCTGCTCCACAACACTACCCTCCTCTTCTTCCTCCACAACACTACCCTCCTCCTCCTCCTCCACAAAACTACCCACCTCTTCCTCGTCCACAATACTACCCTCCTCTTCCTCCTACACAGCACTACCCTCCTCTTCCTCCTCCACAGCACTTCCATCCTCTTCCTCCTCCACAGCACTACCCTCCTCTCCTTCCTCCACAACACTACCCTCCTCTTCCTCCTCCACAACACTACCCTCCTCTTCTTCCTCCACAACACTACCCTCCTCTTCCTCCTCCACAGCACTACCATCCTCTTCCTCCTCCACAGCACTACCCTCCTCTTCCTACTCCACAACACTACCCTCCTCTTCTTCCTCCACAACACTACCCTTCTCTTCCTCCTCCACAGCACAACCCTCCTCTTCCTCCTCCACAGCACTACTCTCCTCTTCCTCCTCCACAACACTACCCTCCTCTTCTTCCTCCACAACACTACCCTCCTCTTCCTCCTTCACAGCACTACCATCCTCTTCCTCCTCCACAGCACTACCCTCCTCTTCCTACTCCACAACACTACCCACCTCTTCCTCCTCCACAACACTACCCTCCTCTTCCTCCTTTACAACACTACTCTCCTCCTCTCCCTCCTCCTCCACAACACTACTCTCCTCCTCCTCCTCCTCTACAACACTACCCTCCTCTTCTTCCTCCACAACACTACCCTCCTCTTCCTCCTCCACAGCACTACCCTACTCTTCCTCCTCCACAACACTACCCTCATCTTCCTGCTCCACAACACTACCCTCCTCTTCTTCCTCCACAACACTACCCTCCTCCTCCTCCTCCACAAAACTACCCACCTCTTCCTCGTCCACAATACTACCCTCCTCTTCCTCCTACACAGCACTACCCTCCTCTTCCTCCTCCACAGCACTACCATCCTCTTCCTCCTCCACAGCACTACCCTCCTCTCCTTCCTCCACAACACTACCCTCCTCTTCCTCCTCCACAACACTACCCTCCTTTTCTTCCTCCACAACACTACCCTCCTCTTCCTCCTCCACAGCACTACCATCCTCTTCCTCCTCCACAGCACTACCCTCCTCTTCCTACTCCACAACACTACCCTCCTCTTCTTCCTCCACAACACTACCCTTCTCTTCCTCCTCCACAGCACAACCCTCCTCTTCCTCCTCCACAACACTACCCTCCTCTTCTTCCTCCACAACACTACCCTCCTCCTCCTCCTCCACAACACTACCCTCCTCCTCTTCTTCCTCCTCCACAACACAACCCTCCTCCTCCTTCTCCTCAACAACACTACCCTCCTCTTCCTCCTCCACAACACTACCCTCCTCCTCCTCCTCCTCCTCCACAACACTACCCTCCTCCTCCTCCTCCTCCACAACACTATTCTCTTCTTCCTCCTGCACAAAACTTCCCTCCTCCTCCTCCTCCTTCTCCACAACACGACCTTCCTCTTGCTCCACCACAACACTTCCCTCTTCCTCTTCCTCCACAACTCTATCCACCTCTTCCTCCCCCACAACACTTCTTTCCTCTTCCTCCTCCACAACACTACCCTCCTCTTCCTCCTCCACAACACTACCCTCCTCTTCCTCCTCCACAGTACTACCCTCCTCTTCCTCCTCCACAACAGTACCCTCCTCTTCCTCCTCCACAACACTACCCTCCACTTCCTCCTCCACAAAACTACCCTCCTCTTTCTGCACTACAACACTAACCTCCTCTTCCTCCTCCACAACACTACCCTCCTCTTCCTCCTCCACAACACTACCCCTCCTCTTCCTCCTCCACAAAACTACCCACCTCTTCCTCCTCCACAACACTACCCTCCTCTTCCTCCTTCACAGCACTACCCTCCTCTTCCTCCTCCTCCTCCACAACACTACCCTCCTCTTCCTCCTCAAGAACACGACCTTCCTCTTCCTTCTCCACAACACTTCCCTCCTCCTCTTCCTCCACAACACTACTCACCTCTTCTTCCTCCACAACACTACCCTCCTCTTCCTCCTCCACAACACTACCCTCCTCTTCCTTCTCCACAACACTACCCTCCTCTTCCTCCTCCACAACACTACCCTCCTCCTCCTCCTCCTTCACAATACTACACACCTCTTCCTCCTCCACAACACTACCCTCCTCTTCGTCCTCCTCAACACAACCCTCCTCCTACTCCTCCACAACACTACCCTCCTCTTCTACCTCCACAACACTACCCTCCTTTTCCTCCTCCAAAACACTTCCCTCCTCTTCCTCCCCCACAACACAACCCTCCTCTTCCTCCTCCACAACACTTCCTTCCTCCTCAACAACACTACCTTCCTCTTCCTCCTCCACAACACTACCCTCCTCTTCCTCCTCGACAACACAACCCTCCTTTTCCTCTACAACACTACCCTCCTCTTCCTCTTCCATAACACTACTCTTCTCCTTCTCCTCCACAACACAACCCTCCTCTTCCTCTTCCACAACAATACCCTCCTCTTCCTCTTCCACAACAATACCCTCCTCTTCAACACAACCTTACTCTTCCTCCATCAATACACTTCCCTCCTCCTTCTCTTCCTCCTCCACAACACTACCCTCCTCCTCCTCCTCCACAACACTACCCTCCTCCTCCTCCTCCTCCACAACACTACCCTTCTCTTCCTCCTCCACAACACTACCCTCCTCTTCCTCCTCCACAACACTACCCTCCTCTTCCTCCTCCACAGAACTACCCTCCTCTTCCTCCTCCACAGCACTACCATCCTCTTCCTCCTCCACAGCACTACCCTCCTCTTCCTCCTCCACAGCACTACCCTCCTCTTCCTCCTCCACAGAACTACCCTCCTCTTCCTCCTCCACAGCACTACCATCCTCTTCCTCCTCCACAGCACTACCCTCCTCTTCCTACTCCACAACACTACCCTCCTCTTCTTCCTCCACAACACTACCCTTCTCTTCCTCCTCCACAGCACAACCCTCCTCATCCTCCTCCACAACACTACCCTCCTCTTCTTCCTCCACAACACTACCCTCCTCCTCCTCCTCCACAACACTACCCCCCTTCTCTTCTTCCTCCTCCACAACACAACCCTCCTCCTCCTTCTCCTCAACAACACTACCCTCCTCTTCCTCCTCCACAACACTACCCTCCTCCTCCTCCTCCTCCACAACACTACCCTCCTCCTCCTCCTCCTCCTCCTCCACAACACTATTCTCTTCTTCCTCCTGCACAAAACATCCCTCCTCCTCCTCCTCCTTCTCCACAACACGACCTTCCTCTTGCTCCACCACAACACTTTCCTCTTCCTCTTCCTCCACAACTCTATCCACCTCTTCCTCCCCCACAACACTTCTTTCCTCTTCCTCCTCCACAACACTACCCTCCTCTTCCTCCTCCACAACACTACCCTCCTCTTCCTCCTCCACAACACTACCCTCCTCTTCCTCCTCCACAGTACTACCCTCCTCTTCCTCCTCCACAACAGTACCCTCCTCTTCCTCCTCCACAACACTACCCTCCTCTTCCTCCTCCACAAAACTACCCTCCTCTTTCTCCACTACAACACTACCCTCCTCTTCCTCCCCCACAACACTACCCTCCTCTTCCTCCTCCACAACACTACCCCTGCTCTTCTTCCTCCACAAAACTACCCTCCTCTTCCTCCTCCACCACACTACCCTCCTCTTCCTCCTCCACAACACTACCTCTCCTTTTCCTCTTCCACAAAACTACCCACCTCTTCCTCCTCCACAACACTACCCTCCTCTTCCTCCTTCACAGCACTACCCTCCTCCTCCTCCTCCTCCTCCTCCACAACACTACCCTCCTCTTCCTCCTCAAGAACACGACCTTCCTCTTCCTTCTCCACAACACTTCCCTCCTCCTCTTCCTCCACAACACTACTCACCTCTTCTTCCTCCACAACACTACCCTCCTCTTCCTCCTCCACAACACTACCCTCCTCTTCCTTCTCCACAACACTACCCTCCTCTTCCTCCTCCACAACACTACCCTCCTCCTCCTCCTCCTTCACAACACTACACACCTCTTCCTCCTCCACAACACTACCCTCCTCTTCGTCCTCCTCAACACAACCCTTCTCCTACTCCTCCACAACACTACCCTCCTCTTCTACCTCCACAACACTACCCTCCTTCTCCTTCTCCAAAACACTTCCCTCCTCTTCCTCCCCCACAACACAACCCTCCTCTTCCTCCTCCACAACACTTCCTTCCTCCTCAACAACACTACCCTTCTCTTCCTCCTCCACAACACTACCCTCCTCTTCCTCCTCGACAACACAACCCTCCTTTTCCTCTACAACACTACCCTCCTCTTCCTCTTCCATAACACTTCCCTTCTCCTTCTCCTCCACAACACAACCTCCTCTTCCTCTTCCACAACAATACCCTCCTCTTCCTCTTCCACAACAATACCCTCCTCTTCAACACAACCTTCCTCTTCCTCCTTCACAACACTTCCCTCCTCCTTCTCTTCCTCCTCCACAACACTACCCTCCTCCTCCTCCTCCTCCACAACACTACCCTCCTCTTCCTCCTCCACAACACTACCCTCCTCTTCCTCCTCCACAACACTACCCTCCTTTTCCTCCTCCACAGCACTACCCTCCTCTTCCTCCTCCACAGCACTACCCTCCTCTTCCTCCTCCACAGAACTACCCTCCTCTTCCTCCTCCACAACACTACCCTCCTCTTCCTCCTCCACAACACTACCCTCCTCTTCCTCCTCCACAACACTACCCTCCTCTTCCTCCTCAACAACACTACCCTCCTCTTCCTCCTCCACAACACTACCCTTCTCTTCCTCCTCCACAAAACTACCCTCCTCTTCCTCCACAGCACTACCCTCCTCCTCCTCTTCCACAACACTACCCTCCTCTTCCTCCTCCACAGCACTACTCTCCTCTTCCTCCTCCACAGCACTACTCTCCTCTTCCTCCTCCACAAAACTATCCTCCTCTTCCTCCTCCACAAAACTCCCCTCCTCCTCTTCCTCCACAAAACTACCCTACTCTTCCTCCTCCACAACACTACCCTACTCTTCCTCCTCTACAACACTACCCTCTTCTTCCACCTTTAACACACTACTCTCCTCTTCCTCCTCTACAACACTACTCTCCTCTTCCTCCTCTACATTACTACCCTCCTCTTCCTCCTCTACAACACTACCCTCCTCTTCCTCCTCCACAACACTACCCTCCTCCTCCTCCTCCACAACACTACACACCTCTTCCTCCTCCACAACACTACCCTCCTCTTCGTCCTCCCCAACACAACCCTCCTCCTACTCCTCCACAACACTACCCTCCTCTTCCACACCACAACACTACCCTCCTTCTCTTCCTCCAAAACACTTCCCTCCTCTTCCTCCCCCACAACACTACCCTCCTCTTCCTCCTACACAACACTTCCCTCCTCCTCAACAACACTACCCTCCTCTTCCTCCTCCCCAACACTACCCTCCTCTTCCTCCTCCACAACACAACCCTCATCTTCCTCTACAACACTACCCTCCTCTTCCTCTTCTATAATACTACCTTTCTCCTTCTCCTCCACAACACAACCCTCCTCTTCCTTTTCCACAACAATACCCTCCTCTTCAACACAACCTTCCTCTTCCTCCTTCACAACACTACCCTCCTCCTCCTCTTCCTCCTCCACAACACTACCCTCCTCTTCCTCCTCCACAACACTACCGTCCTCTTCCTCCTCCACAACACTACCCTCCTCTTCCTCCTCCACAGCACTACCCTCCTCTTCCTCCTCCACAGCACTACCCTCCTCTTCCTCCTCCACAACACTACCCTCCTCTTCCTCCTCCACAACACTACCCTCCTCTTACTTCTCCACAACGCTACCCTTCTCTTCCTCCTCGACAAAACTACCCTCCTCTTCCTCCTCCACAACACTACCCTCCTCTTCTTCTTCCACAATACTACCCTTCTCCTTTTGCTCCACAACACAACCCTCATCTTCCTCCTCCACAACAATACCTTCCTCTTCAACACAACCCTCTTCTTCTTCCTCCACAACACTACCCTCCTCTTCCTCCTCCTCCTTCTCTTCCTCCTCCTCCACAACACAACCCTTTTCCTCCTCTACAACACTACCCTCCTCTTCCTCCCCCACAACACTAACCTCCTCCTCCTCCTCCACAAAACTTCCCTCCTCCTCCTCCTCCTCCTCCTCCACATTCTTCTCCACAACACGACCTTCTTCTTCCTCCTCCACAACACTTCCCTCTTCCTCTTCCTCCACAACTCTACCCATCTCTTCCTCCTCCACAACACTACCCTCCTCTTCCTCCTCCACAACACTACCCTCCTCTTCCTCCTCCACAGTACTACCCTCCTCTTTCTCCTCCACAACACTACCCTCCTCTTCCTCCTCCACAACACTACCCTCCTCCTCCTCCTTGCCAACACCACCCTCCTCTTCCTCCTCCACAACACTACCCCTCCTCCTCCTCCTCCACAACACTACCCTCCTCCTCTTCCTCCACAACACTACCCTACTCTTCCTCCTCCACAACACTACCCTACTCTTCCTCCTCTACAACACTACCCTCCTCCTCCTCCTCCTCCACAACACTACCCTCCTCTTCCTCCTCCACAACACTACCCTCCTCCTCTTCCTCCACAACACTACCCTTCTCTTCTTCCTCCACAACACTACCCTCCTCCTCCTCCTCCTCCACAACACTACCCTCCTCCGCTTTCTCCTTTACAACACAACTCTCCTCTTCCTCCTCTACAACACTACCCTCCTCTTCCTCCTTTACATTACTACCCTCCTCTTCCTCCTCTACTTCACTACTCTCCTCTTCCTCCTCCACAACACTACCCTCCTCTTCCTTCTCCACAACACTAACCTCCTCTTCCTCCTCCACAGCACTACCCTACTCTTCCTCCTCCACAGCACTACCTCCTCTTCCTCCTCCACAGCACTACCCTCCTCTTCCTCCTCCACAGCACTACCCTCCTCTTCCTCCTCCACAACACTACCCTCCTCCTCTTCCTCCACAACACTACCCTCCTCTTCCTCCTCCACAGCACTACCCTCCTCTTCCTCCTCCACAGCACTACCCTCCTCTTCCTCGTCCACAACACTACCCTCCTCTTCTTCCTCCACAACACTACCCATCTCTTCCTCCTCCACAGCACTACCCTTCTTTTCCTCCTCCACAACACTACCCTTCTCTTCCTCCTCCACAAAACTACCAACCTCTTCCTCCTCCACAACACTACCCTCCTCTTCCTCCTTCACAGCACTACCCTCCTACTCCTCCTACACAACACTACCCTCCTCTTCCTCCTCCACAACACTACCCTCCTCTTCTTCCTCCACAACACTACCCTCCTCTTCCTCCTCCACAAAACTACCCACCTCTTCCTCGTCCACAATACTACCCTCCTCTTCCTCCTACACAGCACTACCCTCCTCTTCCTCCTCCACAGCACTACCATCCTCTTCCTCCTCCACAGCACTACCCTCCTCTCCTTCCTCCACAACACTACCCTCCTCTTCCTCCTCCACAGCACTACTCTCCTCTTCCTCCTCCACAACACTACCCTCCTCTTCTTCCTCCACAACACTACCCTCCTCTTCCTCCTCCACAGCACTACCATCCTCTTCCTCCTCCACAGCACTACCCTCCTCTTCCTACTCCACAACACTACCCTCCTCTTCTTCCTCCACAACACTACCCTTCTCTTCCTCCTCCACAGCACTACCCTCCTCTTCCTCCTCCACAACACTACCCTCCTCTTCTTCCTCCACAACACTACCCTCCTCCTCCTCCTCCTCCACAACACTACCCTCCTCCTCTTCTTCCTCCTCCACAACACAACCCTCCTCCTCCTTCTCCTCAACAACACTACCCTCCTCTTCCTCCTCCACAACACTACCCTCCTCCTCCTCCTCCACAACACTACCCTCCTCCTCCTCCTCCTCCACAACACTATTCTCTTCTTCCTCCTGAACAAAACTTCCCTTCTCCTCAACAACACTACCCTCCTCTTCCTCCTCCACAGCACTACCATCCTCTTCCTCCTCCACAGCACTACCCTCCTCTCCTTCCTCCACAGCACTACCCTCGTCTTCCTCCACAGCACTACCCTCCTCTTCCTCCACAACTCAACCCACCTCTTCCTCCTCCACAACTCTATCCACCTCTTCCTCCCCCACAACACTTCTTTCCTCTTCCTCCTCCACAACACTACCCTCCTCTTCCTCCTCCACAACACTACCCTCCTCTTCCTCCTCCACAGTACTACCCTCCTCTTCTTCCTCCACAACACTACCCTCCTCTTCCTCCTCCACAACACTACCCTCCTCTTCCTCCTCCACAACACTACCCCTCCTCTTCCTCCTCCACAGCAGTACCCTCCTCTTCCTCCTCCACAACACTACCCTCCTCTTCCTCCTCCACAGCACTACCCTCCTCTTCCTCCTCTACAACACTACTCTCCTCTTCCTCCTCCACAACACTACCCTCCTCCTCCTCCTCCTCCTCCACAACACTACCCTCCTCTTCCTCCTCCACAACACTACCCTCCTCTTCCTCCTCCTCCTCCACAGCACTACCTCCTCTTCCTCCTCCACAGCATTACCCTCCTCTTCCTCCTCCACAGCAGTACCCTCCTCTTCCTCCTCCACAACACTACCCTCCTCTTCCTCGTCCACAGCACTACCCTCCTCTTCCTCCTCCACAAAACTAACCTCCTCTTCCTCCTCCACAAAACTAACCTCCTCCTCTTCCTCCACAACACTACCCTACTCTTCCTCCTCCACAACACTATCTACTCTTCCTCCTCTACAACACTACCCTCCGCTTCCTCCTTTACAACACTACTCTCCTCTTCCTCCTCTACAACACTACTCTCCTCTTCCTCCTCCACAACACTACCCTCCTCTTCCTCCTCCACAACACTACCCTCCTCTTCCTTCTCCACAGCACTACCCTACTCTTCCTCCTCCACAGCACTACCTCCTCTTCCTCCTCCACAGCACTACCCTCCTATTCCTCCTCCACAGCACTACCCTCCTCTTCCTCCTCCACAACACTACCCTCCTCTTCCTCCTCCACAACACTACCCTCCTCTTCCTCCTCCACAACACTACCCTCCTCTTCCTTCTGCTCAGCACTACCCTACTCTTCCTCCTCCACAGCACTACCTCCTCTTCCTCCTCCACAGCACTACCCTCATCATCCTCCTCCACAGCACTACCCTCCTCTTCCTCCTCCACAAAACTACCCTCCACTTCCTCCTTTACAACACTACCCTCCTCTTCCTCCTCCACAGCACTACCCTCCTCTTCCTCCTCCACAGCACTACCCTCCTCTTCCTCCTCCACAAAACTACCCTCCTCCTCTTCCTCCACAAAACTACCCTCCTCCTCTTCCTCCACAACACTACCCTACTCTTCCTCCTCCACAACACAACCCTACTCTTCCTCCTCTACAACACTACCCTCCTCTTCTTCCTTTACAACACTACTCTCCTCTTCCTCCTTTACATTACTACCCTCCTCTTCCTCCTCTACAACGCTACCCTACTCTTCCTCCTCCACAACACTACCCTCTTTCTCCTCCTCCTCCAAAACACTTCCCTCCTCTTCCTCCCCCACAACACAACCCTCCTCTTCCTCCTTCACAACAGTACCTACCTCTTCCTCCTCCACAACACTTCCCTCCTCCTCCTCCTCCTCCTCCTCCTCCTCCTCCTCCTCCTCCACGACACTACCCTCCTCCTCCACAACACTACCCTCCTCTTTCTCCTCTTCAACACAACCCTCCTCTTCCTCCTCCACAACACTACCCTCCTCCTCCTTCTCCTCCACAACACTACCCTCCTCCTCTTCCTCCTCCTCCACAACACTACCCTCCTCCTCCTCCTCCTCCACAACACTACCCTTTTCCTCCTCCTCCACAACACGACCTTCCTCTTCCTCCTCCACAACACTTCCCTGTTCCTCCTCCTCCACAGCACTACTCTCCTCTTCCTCCTCCACAACACTACTCTCCTCTTCCTCCTCCACAACACTACCCACCTTTTCCTCCTCCACAACACTACCCTTTTCCTCCTCCTCCACAGCACTACTCTCCTCTTCCTCCTCCACAACACTACCCTCCTCTTCCTCCTCCACAACACTACCCTCCTCTTCCTCCTCCACAACACTACCCTCCTCTTCCTCCTCCACAACACTACCCTCCTCTTCC
Source organism: Procambarus clarkii (assembly GCF_040958095.1). NCBI lineage: Eukaryota > Metazoa > Arthropoda > Malacostraca > Decapoda > Cambaridae > Procambarus > Procambarus clarkii. Next base: position 8,988,924 of record NC_091210.1, on the reverse strand, counting down.
TCCTCCACAACACTACCCTCCTCCTCCTCCTCCACAACACTACCCTAATCTTCCTCCTCCACAACATTACCCTCCTCTTCCTCCTCCACAACACTACCCACCTCTTATTCCTCCACAACACTACCCTCCTCTTCCTCCTCCACAGCACTACCCTCCTCTTCCTCCTCCACAACACTACCCTCCTCTTCCTCCTCCACAACACTACCCTCCTCTTCCTCCTCCACAACACTACCCCTCCTCTTCTTCCTCCACAAAACTACCCTCCTCTTACTCCTCCACAACACTACCCTCCTCTTCCTCCTCCACAACACTACCTCTCCTTTTCCTCCTCCACAAAACTACCCACCTCTTCCTCCTCCACAACACTACCCTCCTCTTCCTCCTCCACATCACTACCCTCCTCTTCCTCCTCCACAACACTACCCCTCCTCTTCCTCCTCCACAACACTTCCCTCCCCTTCCTCCTCCACAACACTACCCTCCTCGTCCTCCTCCACAAAACTACCCTCCTCTTCCTCCTCCAGAACACTACCCTCCTCTTCCTCCTCCACAACACTACCCTCCTCTTCCTCCTCCACAACACTACCCTCCTCTTCCTCCTCCACAAAACTACCCTCCTCTTCCTCCTCCACAACACTACCCTCGTCTTCCTACTCCACAACACAACCCCTCCTCTTCCTCCTCCACAACACAACCCCTCCTCTTCCTCCTCCACAAAACTACCCACCTCTTCCTCGTATGCAATACTACCCTACTCTTCCTCCTCCACAACACTTCCCTACTCTTCCTCCTCTACATTACTACCCTTCTCTTCCTCCTCTACAACACTACTCTCCTCTTCCTCCTCCACAACACTACCCTCCTCCTCCTCCTCCACAACACTACCCTCCTCTTCCTCCTCCACAACACTACCCTCCTCTTCCTCCTCCACAGCACTACCCTACTCTTCCTCCTCCACAGCACTACCTCCTCTTCCTCCTCCACAGCATTACCCTCCTCTTCCTCCTCCACAGCAGTACCCTCCTCTTCCTCCTCCACAACACTACCCTCCTCTTCCTCCTCCACAGCACTACCCTCCTCTTCCTCCTCCACAAATCTAACCTCCTCTTCCTCCTCCACAAAACTAACCTCCTCCTCCTCCTCCACAACACTACCCTCCTCCTCTTCCTCCACAACACTACCCTACTCTTCCTCCTCCACAACACTATCTACTCTTCCTCCTCTACAACACTACCCTCCGCTTCCTCCTTTACAACACTACTCTCCTCTTCCTCCTCTACAACTCTACTCTCCTCTTCCTCCTCCACAACACTACCCTCCTCTTCCTCCTCCACAACACTACCCTCCTCTTCCTCCTCCACAACACTACCCTCCTCTTCCTTCTCCACAGCACTACCCTACTCTTCCTCGTCCACAACACTACCTCCTCTTCCTCCTCCACAGCACTACCCTCATCATCCTCCTCCACAGCACTACCCTCCTCTTCCTCCTCCACAAACCTACCCTCCACTTCCTCCTTTACAACACTACCCTCCTCTTCCTCCTCAACAACGCTACCCTCCTCTTCCTCCTCCACAGCACTACCCTCCTCTTCCTCCTCCACAGCACTACCCTCCTCTTCCTCCTCCACAGCACTACCCTCCTCTTCCTCCTCCACAAAACTACCCTCCTCCTCTTCCTCCACAACACTACCCTCCTCCTCTTCCTCCATAACACTACCCTACTCTTCCTCCTCCACAACACTACCCTACTCTTCCTCCTCTACAACACTACCCTCCTCTTCTTCCTTTACAACACTACTCTCCTCTTCCTCCTCTACAACACTACTCTCCTCTTCCTCCTTTACATTACTACCCTCCTCTTCCTCCTCCACAAAACTACCCTCCTCCTCTTCCTCCACAACACTACCCTCCTCCTCTTCCTCCACAACACTACCCTCCTCTTCCTCCTCTACAACGCTACCCTACTCTTCCTCCTCCACAACACTACCCTCCTCTTCGTCCTCCTCAACACAACCCTCCTCCTACTCCTCCACAACACTACCCTCCTCTTCCTCAACAGCACTACCCTCCTCTTCCTCCTCCACAAAACTAACCTCCTCTTCCTTCTCCACAACACTACCGTCCTCTTCCTCTTCCATAACACTACCCTACTCTTCCTCCTCCACAACACTACCCTCCTCTTTTTTTCTCACGATCTTCTCCATCACCTTGCATAGCATACAAGTCAAGGACACTGGCCTGTAGTTCAGTGTCTCTTGCCTGTCGCCCTTTTTGTATATTGGGACCACATTTGCCGTCTTCCATATTTCTGGTAGGTCTCCCGTCTCAAGTGATCTACTATACACTATGGAGAGTGGCAAGCAAAGTGCCTCTGCACACTCTTTCAGTACCCATGGTGAGATCCCGTCTGGACCAACAGCCATTCTAACGTCCAGATCCAGCAGGTGTCTCTTGACCTCCTCACTCGTAATTTCGAACCCTTCCAAGGCCGCCTGGTTTACTTCCCTTTCTCCTAGCACAGTGACCTCACCTTGTTCTATTATGAAGACCTCCAGGAACTTCTTGTTAAGTTCTTCACACACCTCTGTCATTCTTTGTATACCTGTCCTCGCCTGTTTTAAGTTTCATAACCTGTTCTTTCACTGTTGTTTTCTTCCTGATGTGACTATGGAGCAGCTTTGGTTCGGTCTTGGCTTTCTTTCCTATATCATTTTCATAAATTTTCCCTGCTTCTCTTCTCACCCTGACGTACTCATTCCTGGTTCTCTGGTATCTCTCTCTGCTTTCTGGTGTTCTGTTTTTCCGGAAGTTCCTCCACGGCCTTTTGTTCAGTTCCTTTGCTTCCATACATGCCCTATTATACCATGGATTCTTCTGTTGCTTCTCGGATTTTTCCCTTTGGGACGGGATGAACCTGTTTATTGCCTCCTAACACTTTTGGGTGACATAGTCCATCATATCTTGTACAGACTTATCTCTGAGGTCTGTGTCCCAAGGTATATCCCTCAGGAAACGTCTCATCTCCTCATAGTTCCCCTTTCGGTATGCCAGCCTTTTGTTTCCTAGTTCTTTTTTGGGGGGAGATAATTCCTAGCTCTACCAGGTACTCAAAGTTTAATACACTCTGGTCACTCATTCCCAAGGGCGCTTCCTTCTTGACTTCCCTTATATCCCACTCATTTAGGGTAAATATCAGATCGAGCATTGCTGGTTCGTCTTCTCTTATTCTTGTACTCACCTAGTTGTGCTTGCGGGGGTTGAGCTCTGGCTCTTTGGTCCCGCCTCTCAACCGTTGGTTCCTTGCTGTGCTGGCTTAGAAAGTGTCTGATGTATTCATTCCCGGCTCTCTTAACCTTCTCTGCTCTCAAGTGTTCTGTTATTTTAAGCTTCTCCATGCTGTTTTACTTTGTTGCTTAGCTAGCTCACATCTCTGATTAAACCATGGGTTTCTAATCTGCATTTCAGTTTTTACCTTTTGGGCCGGGATAAACTTTTCTGCTGCCTCCTTGCACTTCTGTGTGTTGTATTCCATCATGTCTTGGGCCGTCTTTTCCCTTAGCTCTGCTTCCCATGTTACATCCGTTAGGAATTTTCTTATATCCTCGTAATTTTCCTTACGGAATGCCAGCCTTTTGCTTTCAGTTCCCTTTCTCGAGTACTTTAGCCCTTCTTCGACCAGATACTCAGACGTCAGTACACTGTGATCGCTCATTCCTACTTGGGTTTCGAAGTCAATTTCCCTTATGTCGGAGTCATTCAGAGTGAAGACTAAGTAGAGTGTCGCTTTTTCATCGTTTCCCCTCATCCTATTGGGTTCCCTAACATGTTGGCTTAGAAAGTTTCTTGTCGCCACTTCCACTAGTTTGGCTCTCCATGTATCCTCTCCGCCGTGTGGTTCCTTGTTCTCCCAGTCTATCCTTGCATGATTGAAGTCATCCATGATGAGCATATGGGATCGATTTCTTTAGGCAGCAGAGGCTGCCCTCTCAATTATATTATTAACTGCCATGTTGTCTCTGTCATACTCTTGCCTGGGTCTTCTGCCATTTGGTGGTCGGTTATATATCACCGCTACTACTACTCTGGGTCCTCCCATCGTCATGGTGCCTGCTATGTAGTCTCAAAACCCTTCACAGCCTGGGATAACCATCTCCTTGAAACTCCATTCCTTTCTCATGAGTAAGGCCACTCCGCCTCCTCCCCTTCCCTCCCTCTCTTTCCTTATTACAGTGTAATCTTGGGGGAACACCACATTTGTTATGATTCCTGAGAGTTTTATTTCCATGATTCCAGTTACATCTGGGTTTACGTCTTGTGCTCTTTCCCTAAATCGCTCACCTTGCTTGTAATCCCATCTATGTTCGTGTACATCACCTTGAAGCTGACTCTTTTTTGTCCATCCCCAGTTTCTGTTGCTTCCACTGGAGAAGGTAAACATGGAGAGGGATGGGGAGGGGGGAAAGGAAAGGGAAAAGAAATAAATTTTTGCCTTAGGTTGTGAGGGGGGCTGAGAGTGAGAGGGACCTGGACTGTGGGGGGGCTGGGAGGATCTGGTTTGGATAGGGTAGGGGCGAAGTGAGGGCTTGGAGGGGTGGAGGAGAAGGGAGGGTTTGGGGGGATAGGGAGAAAGGGGAGGGGGTTGTCGGGGGAAGGGGGGAGGGAGGACTTGGGGGGTAGGGGAGAAAGGAGGGCTTGGGGGGGGAGAAGGGCTTGGGGAAGAGAAGGAGGAAGGAGGGCTTGGAGGGGAGATGGGAGAGCTTAGGGGGTGGGAGAGGAGGGAGGGGATATGGGGGTTGGGGCAGAAGGGAGGGCTTAGGGTGGGGGATGAGTATAGGGACTGGGGCAGGTAGGGCTTCTATTAGTTGGGAGAAGGGTGTGATCTTCATCCCACTGGGGCTGTTGAATTTCCGGTGGAGGGTTCCCCACTCCCTTCTGGGATCGTAGGGTTCTGGGATGTGGTTCCCTGATTCCTTTCCCTCTCCTTGCGCTCCTTCCTTGCTGCTGCTGCCCTCTGTCTCTCCTCCCTGATCATATCCCTCTGCAGGAATACCTTTTTAAACTTCTGCACATTGAGTAGGCTGCTCTTCTTTGCTAAAATTTTCTCTTTTGTGTTCTCGCTTTTGAAAACCACTTTTATCAATTGATCTTTGTCCGTGTTGTACTGGCCAAGCCTGAAAACCTTTTCTATATTCAATTCTTCCCCCTCCATCTGTACTCCTTCAAGGATCTCTTTGACTGTGGCTTTGTCCATATCTCTCCTCACCCTTGGGGTGGCCTCTATTTGCACCTTAATACCTACAACGACTACTGCTCTTTTCCTCCCTATCAGTCACCTAGTGCATCTTGCTGCTTCCTGAGAAGTAGCAACTTTCATGACAATTTACTGTACTGCAGAGACCACTTCCGGGGTCCTACTAAGTATATATGCAAATGAGGGTAGTAATGTAGAAGTCCCTTGTTGACCAGAAGTCCCTTCTATAGATACATTACCATCTTCCTGAGGGCTGGTTCGTGGCGGATATTGGGGATTCTCTTTCAGGCTTTTAATCTCCTACCTTGCCACAATCAGTTCATCCAGCAGGTTAGCTACCTTCTCCTTCATTACCTGTAGTTCCATCTTGATTTCACTCCACATTTGAACGAGAGCCTCCTCAAGCGAGTCATCTTGTCCTCCTCCTCCCTCTGTGTTACGTCTGCTCTGTGCCATGTTTGTTTACAAGTTCAGTTCTCCAATCCAATGTGTGTGTGTGTGTGTGTGTGTGTGTGTGTGTGTGTGTGTGTGTGTGTGTGTGTGTGTGTGTGTGTGTGTGTGTGTGTGTGTGTGTGTGTGTGTGTGCGTGCAACTGTTTGTGCGAATGTTTGACAATCAACAGGCGTACAGGTTCCTGAGCCTATTGGGCTCTATCATATCTACACTTGAAATTGTGTATGGAGTCAGCCTCCACCACATCACTTCCTAATGCATTCCATTTGTCAACCACTCTGACACTAAAAAGGTTCTTTCTGATATCTCTGTGGCTCATTTGGGCACTCCGTTTCCACCTGTGTCCCCTAGTGCGTGTGTCCCTTGTGTTAAATAGCCTGTCTTTATCTACTCAATCAACACACACACACACACATGTGTGTGTGTGTGTGTGTGTGTGTGTGTGTGTGTGTGTGTGTGTGTGTGTGTGTGTGTGTGTGTGTGTGTACTCACCTAGTTGTGTTTGCGGGGGTTGAGCTCTGGCTCTTTGGTCCCGCCTCTCAACTTTGTGTGTGTGTGTGTGTGTGTGTGTGTGTGTGTGTGTGTGTGTGTGTGTGTGTGTGTGTGTGTGTACTCACCTATTTGTACTCACCCATTTGTGCTTGCGGGGGTTGAGCTTTGGCTCTTTGGTCCCGCCTCTCAACTGTCAATCAACTGGTGTACAGATTCCTGAGCCTACTGGGCTCTATCATATCTACATTTAAAACTGTGTATGGAGTCAGCCTCCACCACATCACTGCCTAATGCATTCCATCCGTTAACTACTCTGACACTGAAAAAGTTCCTTCTAACGTCTCTGTGGCTCATGTGGGTACTCAGTTTCCACCTGTGTCTCCTTGTTCGCGTGCCACCAGTGTTGAATAGTTTATTCTTGTTTACCCGGTCGATTCCTCTGAGAATTTTGTAGGTTGTGATCATGTCTCCCCTTACTCTTCTGTCTTCCAGTGTCGTAAGGTGCATTTCCCGCAGCCTTTCCTCGTAACTCATGCCTCTTAGTTCTGGGACTAGTCTAGTGGCATACCTTTGGACTTTTTCCAGCTTCGTCTTGTGCTTGACAAGGTACGGGCTCCATGCTGGGGCCGCATACTCCAGGATTGGTCTTACATATGTGGTGTACAAGATTCTGAATGATTCCTTACACAGGTTCCTGAACGCTGTTCTGATGTTAGCCAGCCTCGCACATGCCGCAGACGTTATTTTTTTTATGTGGTCTTCAGGAGACAGGTTTGGTGTGATATCAACTCCTAGATCTTTCTCTCTGTTCGTTTCATTAAGTACTTCATCTCCAATTCTGTATCCTATGTTTGGCCTCCTATTTCCACTGCCTAGTTTCATTACTTTGCATTTACTCGGGTTGAACTTCAACAGCCATTTGTTTGACCATTCACTCAGTCTGTCTAGGTCATCTTGTAGCCTCCTTCTATCGTACCTCAGTTTCAATCCTCCTCATAATTTTTGCATCATCGGCAAACATTGAGAGAAACGATTCTATACCCTCTGGAAGATCATTTACATATATCAGAAACAGTATAGGTCCAAGGACTGACCCCTGCGGTACTCCACTAGTAACGTCTCGCCAATCTGAGACCTCACCCCTCACACTGACTCGTTGTCTCCTGTTACTTAGGTACTCCTGTATCCAACGGAGTACCTTCCCTTTCACTCCAGCCTGCATCTCCAGGTTTTTCACTAGCCTCTTGTGTGGCACTGTATCAAAGGCTTTCTGACAATCCAAAAATATGCAGTCTGCCCACCCTTCTCTTTCTTGCCTTATTTTTGTTGCCTGGCCGTAGAATTCAAGTAACCCTGTGAGACAGGACCTGCCATCCCTGAATCCATGTTGATGCTGTGTTACAAAGTTCTTTCGCTCCAGGTGCTCCACTAGCTTTCTTCGCACAATCTTCTCCATCATCTTGCATGGTATGCAGGTTAGGGACACTGGTCTGTAATTCAGTGCCTCCTGTCTATCCCCTTTCTTGTATATCGGGACTACGTTAGCTGCTTTCCAAATTTCTGGCAGTTCCCCTGTTGCCAGTGATTTGTTATACTTCCAGTGGTTCCTGGTTAGCTATTTCCTCTCTTATCTCTGGGATTTCCCCTTGCTCTAAGGTGAAGACCTCTTGGAATTTCTTATTCAGTTCCTCACACACTTTCTTGTCGTTTGTTGTGAATCCTTCTGCCCCTATCCTTAATTTCATAACCTGTTCCTTTACTGTTGTTTTTCTCCTGATGTGGCTATGCAGCAATTTAGGCTGTCTTTGCCTTGCTTGCGATGTCATTTTCGTATTGTCTTTCTGCCTCTCTTCTCATCCTGACATATTCATTCCTGGCACTCTGGTATCTTTCTCTGCTCTCCAGTGTCCTGTTATTCCTATAGTTTCTCCATGCCCTTTTACTTTGCTGCTTAGCTAGCCTACATCTCTGATTAAACCACGGCTTTCTCATCTTCATTTCACTGTTTTCCTTTTGGACTGGGACAAACTTGTTTGCTGCGTCCTTGCATTTTTGCGTGATGTATTCCATCATGTCTTGGGCCGTCTTTTCCCTGAGCTCTGTTTCCCATGCTATATCTGTTAGGAATTTTCTTATCTCCTCATAGTTTCTCTTTCGGTATGCTAACCTTTTGGTTTCGGTATCCCTCCTCGAGTTCAATAACCCTTCTTCAATCAGGTACTCAAACACCAATACACTGTGGTCGCTCATTCTTACTGGGGCCTCAAAACTGATTTCTCTAATGTCAGAGTCGTTCAGGGTGAAGACCAGGTCGAGTCTCGCTGGTTCGTCATTTCCTCTCATCCTTGTGGGTTCTCTGACATGCTGGGTTAAAAAGTTTCTAGTCGCCACCTCCAGTAGTTTGGCTCTCCACGTATCCTCGCCTCCATGCAGTTCCTTGTTCTCCCAATCAATCCTGCCGTGATTGAAGTCCCCCATGATGAGCAGGTGGGATCTATTTCTACAAGCAGAAGAGGCTGCCCTCTCAATTAAAGTGTTAACTGCCATGTTGTTGCTTTCGTACTCTTGACTGGGTCTTCTGTCATTTGGTGGAGGATTATATATTACTGCCACTACTATCCTTGGTCCTCCCATTGTCATGGTGCCTGCTATGTAGTCTCTGAAACCCTCACAGCCCGGGATAGCCATCTCCTTAAAATTCCATTCCTTTCTCATGAGTAGGGCTACTCCGCCTCCTCCCCTACCTTCCCTCTCTTTCCTTATTATTGTGTACTCCTGGGGAAACACGGCATTCGTTATGATTCCAGAGAGTTTTGTTTCAGTGAGTCCAATTACATCTGGGTTCACTTCTTGTGCTCTTTCCCTTAGTTCAATTGCCTTGCTTGTGATCCCATCTATGTTCGAGTACATTGCCCTGAAACTAACTCTCTTCTGCTTGTCCTCTGGGGGGGGACCTGTGGGGTCTGGGGTGAGCAGGAGCTGGAAGGATCTGGTATGGGGAGACTGGTGGAGGAGGAAGGGCTTGGGGGGTAGGGGGAGGGCAGGGGGAGTGGGTGAGGGGCGTAGGGGGGGTAGGGGGAGATGGTGAGGGGGGGAGGGTTGGGGGGGTGAGAGGGGGAGGGGTGGGGGGATGGGGGAGAAAGGGGGGTTTGGGGGGCAATAAAGTGGGGAGGGCTTGGGGGGCGAGGGGGGAAAGGGAAGGCTGAGGTGGTTGAGGAAGAGGGGAGGGTTTTGGGGAGTGGTGGAGAGGGGAAGGCTTAGGTGGGGTGGGGGAGAGTGGGGAGCTTAGGGGGGTGGGGGAGAATGGAGGGCTTGTGGGTGGGAGAGACGGAAGGGCATGAGGGAGAAGGGAGGGCTTGGGGGATGGGGAAGAAGGGAGGTCCTGGGGGGAGGGGGGAGTGGGAGGAGGCGGGTGAGCAGGAGGAGAGGGGTGGGTGGGGGGAGGGTGCCTTAGGTGGGTACTGTGTGTGTGTGTGTGTGTGTGTGTGTGTGTGTGTGCGTGTGTGTGTGTGTGTGTGTGTGTGTGCGTGTGATTGTGTGAGTGTGAGTGGGAGTGTGTGGGTGGGGTGTGTGAGAAGAGAAGGGAGTCAGGGGACGAGTGTATGGAGGGGGGGGGTGTAGGCGGGGGGTTGGGGGGGAGGGTAGGGTGTGTGTGTGTGTTTGTGTGTATGGTGAGGAGGGGGGGGTACCTAGGGGCGTCAGCCGGTGGCAGGAAGCAGGATGAAGGGAAGGATGGGGGGGGGGGGGGAGAAAGAGGGATGGAGTGAGGAAGATGGAGGAAGGGAGGGAGCGAGGGAGAGGGGGGAGGAAATGGAATAAAGATGTGTGTGTGTACTCACCTAATTGCGCATGCGGGGGTTGAGCTTTGGCTCTTTGGTCCTGCCTCTCAACTGTCAATCAACTGGTGTACAGATTCCTGAGCCTACTGGGCTCTATCATATCTACATTTGAAACTGTGTATGGAGTCAGCCTCCACCACATCACTGCCTAGTGCATTCCATTTATTAATTACTCTGACACTGAAAAAATTCTTTCTAACGTCTCTGTGGCTCATTTGGGTACTAAGTTTTCACCTGTGTCCCCTTGTTTGTGTCCCTCCTGTGCTGAAGAGTTTGTCTTTGTCCACCCTGTCAATTCCCCTGAGAATTTTGTAGGTGGTTATCATGTCACCCCTTACTCTTCTGTTTTCCAGGGATATGAAGATCAGCTCCTTTAGCCTTTCCTCGTAGCTCATTCCTCTCAGTTCCGGAACGAGCTTGGTGGCATACCGCTGAATCTTCTCTAACTTTGTCTTGTGTTTAACTAGATATGAACTCCAGGCTGGAGCTGCATACTCCAGGATTGGTCTTACATAAGTAGTATACAGGGTCCTGAACGATTCCTTACGCAAGTTTCTAAAGGCAGTTCTTATGTTGGCCAGTCTAGCAAATGCCGCTGATGATATTCTTTTAATGTGGGCCTCTGGGGAAAGGTTCTGTGTGATATCAACTCCCAGATCTTTTTCTCTATTTGAATCTAGCAGGATTTCACCTCCCAGATGATACCTTGTGTTCAGCCTCCTGCTCCCTTCGCCTAATTTCATTACCTTACACTTTCCTGAGTTAAATTTAGCAGCCATTTTCTAGACCATTCCTCAAGTTTGTCCAGGTCATCTTGTAGTCTCTGTCTATCTTCATCCGTCTTGATTCTTCTCATAATTTTTGCATCATCAGCAAACATTGAGTGGAACGAGTCTATACCCTCCGGAAGATCGTTTACATATATTAGAAACAGGATGGGTCCAAATACTGAGCCCTGTGGGACTCCGCTGGTGACATCTCGCTGCTCTGATGTCTCCCCCCCTCACCGTTACTCGATGTTTCCTGTTGCTTAAGTACTCCCTTATCCACTGGAGCACCTTACCTTTTACTCCTGCCTGTTGCTCCAACTGTTTTAACAGCCTTTTATTGGGTACTGTGTCAAAGGCTTTTTGGCAGTCCAGGAAAATGCAGTCGGCCCACCCTTCTCTTTCCTGCCTAATTTTTGTTGCCTGGTCATAGAATTCTATTAAACCTGTGAGGCACGATTTACCATCTCTGAACCCATGTTGGTGGTGTGTTACAAAGTTATTTCCCTCCAGATACTCTACGAACCTTTTCCTCACGATCTTCTCCATCACCTTGCATGGTATACAAGTTAGGGAAACTGGCCTGTAGTTCAGTGCCTCGTGCCTGTCACCCTTCTTGTATATTGGGACTACGTTAGCTGTGTTCCTACTTTCTGGTAAATCTCCTGTTTCCAGTGACCTGTTATACACCGTAGAGAGTGGTACACTTAGTGCTTCTGCACCTTCCTTTAGTATCCATGGTGAGATTCTGTCAGGCCCAACAGTCTTTGTCACATCCAGCTCCAACAGACACCTTTTGACCTCATCACTGGTGAGGTCAAATTCCTCCAAGGTTGCTTGGTTTGCCTCCTCCTCATTCAGTGAAGGGGCTTCTCTTTGTTCTATTGTGAAGACCTCCTGGAATCTCTTGTTGAGTTCTTCACACACCTCCTTGTCATTCTCTGTGTATCTGTTCTCCCCTTTTCTCAGTTTCATCACTTGTTCCTTCACTGCAGTTTTCCTCCTGATGTGGCTGTGGAGCAGCTATGGCTGGGTTTTGGCTTTACTCGCTATGTCATTTTCAAACTATCTCTCTGCTTCCCTCCTCACCCTGAGGTATTCTTTTCTGGCCCTCTGATATCTCTCCCTGCTCTCCGGTGTTCTGTTATTTCTGTAGTTTCTCCATGTTCCTTTACTCAGTTGCTTCGCTGCCATGCATTCCTGGTTGAACCATGGGTTTTTCTGTTGTTTTCGTTTTTCTCCTATTGGACGGGAATAAACCTGTCTGCAGCTTTCTGGCACTTCTGGGTGACACAATCCATCATGTCCTGCACATTCTTGTCTCTAAGTTCTGTTTCCCATGGTATTCCCCTGAGGAAGTTCCTCATCTCGTCATATTTTTCTCTTCGGTAATTTAGTCTTTTTCCCTCTGATCCCATTCTTGGATAGGTTATCCCTACCTCCACCAAGTACTCAAAAGTCAGTACACTGTGGTCACTCATTCCTATGTGGGCTTCAACTTTGACTTCCCTTACTTCTGACTCATTCAGGGTGAATATACAGTCTCCGTGGTGTAGTGGTAAGACACTCGCCTGGCGTTCCGCGAGCGCTATGTCATGGGTTCGTATCCTGGCCGGGGAGGATTTACTGGGCGCAATTCCTTAACTGTAGCCTCTGTTTAACGCAACAGTAAAATGTGTACTTGGATGAAAAAACGATTCTTCGCGGCAGGGGATCGTATTCCAGGGACCATAGGATTAAGGACTTGCCCGAAACGCTACGCGTACTAGTGGCTGTACAAGAATGTAACAACTCTTGTATATATCTCAAAAAAAAAAAAAAAAAAAAAAAAAAAAAAAAAAAAAAAAAAAAAAAAAATCAAGTCGAGTCCAGCTGGTTCATCATTGCCTCTCACTCCTGTGGGTTCCTTGACATGCTGGCTCAGAAAGTTCCTAGTGTGTGTGTTTGTGTGTATGGTGAGGAGGGGGGGGTACCTAGGGGCGTCAGCCGGTGGCAGGAAGCAGGATGAAGGGAAGGATGGGGGGGGGGGGGAGAAAGAGGGATGGAGTGAGGAAGATGGAGGAAGGGAGGGAGCGAGGGAGAGGGGGGAGGAAATGGAATAAAGATGTGTGTGTGTACTCACCTAATTGCGCATGCGGGGGTTGAGCTTTGGCTCTTTGGTCCTGCCTCTCAACTGTCAATCAACTGGTGTACAGATTCCTGAGCCTACTGGGCTCTATCATATCTACATTTGAAACTGTGTATGGAGTCAGCCTCCACCACATCACTGCCTAGTGCATTCCATTTATTAATTACTCTGACACTGAAAAAATTCTTTCTAACGTCTCTGTGGCTCATTTGGGTACTAAGTTTTCACCTGTGTCCCCTTGTTTGTGTCCCTCCTGTGCTGAAGAGTTTGTCTTTGTCCACCCTGTCAATTCCCCTGAGAATTTTGTAGGTGGTTATCATGTCACCCCTTACTCTTCTGTTTTCCAGGGATATGAAGATCAGCTCCTTTAGCCTTTCCTCGTAGCTCATTCCTCTCAGTTCCGGAACGAGCTTGGTGGCATACCGCTGAATCTTCTCTAACTTTGTCTTGTGTTTAACTAGATATGAACTCCAGGCTGGAGCTGCATACTCCAGGATTGGTCTTACATAAGTAGTATACAGGGTCCTGAACGATTCCTTACGCAAGTTTCTAAAGGCAGTTCTTATGTTGGCCAGTCTAGCAAATGCCGCTGATGATATTCTTTTAATGTGGGCCTCTGGGGAAAGGTTCTGTGTGATATCAACTCCCAGATCTTTTTCTCTATTTGAATCTAGCAGGATTTCACCTCCCAGATGATACCTTGTGTTCAGCCTCCTGCTCCCTTCGCCTAATTTCATTACCTTACACTTTCCTGAGTTAAATTTAGCAGCCATTTTCTAGACCATTCCTCAAGTTTGTCCAGGTCATCTTGTAGTCTCTGTCTATCTTCATCCGTCTTGATTCTTCTCATAATTTTTGCATCATCAGCAAACATTGAGTGGAACGAGTCTATACCCTCCGGAAGATCGTTTACATATATTAGAAACAGGATGGGTCCAAATACTGAGCCCTGTGGGACTCCGCTGGTGACATCTCGCTGCTCTGATGTCTCCCCCCCTCACCGTTACTCGATGTTTCCTGTTGCTTAAGTACTCCCTTATCCACTGGAGCACCTTACCTTTTACTCCTGCCTGTTGCTCCAACTGTTTTAACAGCCTTTTATTGGGTACTGTGTCAAAGGCTTTTTGGCAGTCCAGGAAAATGCAGTCGGCCCACCCTTCTCTTTCCTGCCTAATTTTTGTTGCCTGGTCATAGAATTCTATTAAACCTGTGAGGCACGATTTACCATCTCTGAACCCATGTTGGTGGTGTGTTACAAAGTTATTTCCCTCCAGATACTCTACGAACCTTTTCCTCACGATCTTCTCCATCACCTTGCATGGTATACAAGTTAGGGAAACTGGCCTGTAGTTCAGTGCCTCGTGCCTGTCACCCTTCTTGTATATTGGGACTACGTTAGCTGTGTTCCTACTTTCTGGTAAATCTCCTGTTTCCAGTGACCTGTTATACACCGTAGAGAGTGGTACACTTAGTGCTTCTGCACCTTCCTTTAGTATCCATGGTGAGATTCTGTCAGGCCCAACAGTCTTTGTCACATCCAGCTCCAACAGACACCTTTTGACCTCATCACTGGTGAGGTCAAATTCCTCCAAGGTTGCTTGGTTTGCCTCCTCCTCATTCAGTGAAGGGGCTTCTCTTTGTTCTATTGTGAAGACCTCCTGGAATCTCTTGTTGAGTTCTTCACACACCTCCTTGTCATTCTCTGTGTATCTGTTCTCCCCTTTTCTCAGTTTCATCACTTGTTCCTTCACTGCAGTTTTCCTCCTGATGTGGCTGTGGAGCAGCTATGGCTGGGTTTTGGCTTTACTCGCTATGTCATTTTCAAACTATCTCTCTGCTTCCCTCCTCACCCTGAGGTATTCTTTTCTGGCCCTCTGATATCTCTCCCTGCTCTCCGGTGTTCTGTTATTTCTGTAGTTTCTCCATGTTCCTTTACTCAGTTGCTTCGCTGCCATGCATTCCTGGTTGAACCATGGGTTTTTCTGTTGTTTTCGTTTTTCTCCTATTGGACGGGAATAAACCTGTCTGCAGCTTTCTGGCACTTCTGGGTGACACAATCCATCATGTCCTGCACATTCTTGTCTCTAAGTTCTGTTTCCCATGGTATTCCCCTGAGGAAGTTCCTCATCTCGTCATATTTTTCTCTTCGGTAATTTAGTCTTTTTCCCTCTGATCCCATTCTTGGATAGGTTATCCCTACCTCCACCAAGTACTCAAAAGTCAGTACACTGTGGTCACTCATTCCTATGTGGGCTTCAACTTTGACTTCCCTTACTTCTGACTCATTCAGGGTGAATATACAGTCTCCGTGGTGTAGTGGTAAGACACTCGCCTGGCGTTCCGCGAGCGCTATGTCATGGGTTCGTATCCTGGCCGGGGAGGATTTACTGGGCGCAATTCCTTAACTGTAGCCTCTGTTTAACGCAACAGTAAAATGTGTACTTGGATGAAAAAACGATTCTTCGCGGCAGGGGATCGTATTCCAGGGACCATAGGATTAAGGACTTGCCCGAAACGCTACGCGTACTAGTGGCTGTACAAGAATGTAACAACTCTTGTATATATCTCAAAAAAAAAAAAAAAAAAAAAAAAAAAAAAAAAAAAAAAAAAAAAAAAATCAAGTCGAGTCCAGCTGGTTCATCATTGCCTCTCACTCCTGTGGGTTCCTTGACATGCTGGCTCAGAAAGTTCCTAGTGTGTGTGTGTGTGTGTGTTTGTGTGTGGGGTGGATGGTGTATGGTGGTGGGGGGATTGGCGGTGTGATCTTTTGATTCTAAGGTGACAGAAACTAGTGCCTACATGAGCCGTATTCGTCAAGATTCTTTACTTTCTTTAGCTAGTATCCAAGACTACTTGTTATACTAAAAACACTGTACACACAAAACCACAAACACTGGAGTGTGTGTATGGGGAGGTTAGGGGAAGAGATATTGGGAGGAAGGGGAGAGGAACAGAAGAGATCTATTTGTGTATGTTTAATGGGGGAGAGGGAGAAGGAGGAGGGTGAGAAATTGGAGGTATGGTCAATGGTCAGTTGTCCAACAGTTGTCAACTAAGTGTCAAAGGCCGCTATCTAGCCAGTTCCCATAGGGTAGTGTTTTGGGTAAGATGGGGTGGGAAAAAAGGGGGTGGGGGGGGGTATCCTGTTGCTAGCGTGATGTTTCACATACGTAAAAACCGTTTCGTATTTTGATTTACTCCATCCCTTTACTGTGTGTGTGTGTGTGTGTGTGTGTGTGTGTGTGTGTGTGTGTGTACTCACCTATTTGTACTCACCTATTTGTGCTTGCGGGGGTTGAGCTTTGGCCCTTTGGTCCCGCCTCTCAACTGTCAATCAACTGGTGTACAGATTCCTGAGCCTACTGGGCTCTATCATATCTACATTTAAAACTGTGTATGGAGTCAGCCTCCACCACATCACTGCCTAATGCATTCCATCCGTTAACTACTCTGACACTGAAAAAGTTCCTTCTAACGTCTCTGTGGCTCATGTGAGTACTCAGTTTCCACCTGTGTCCCCTTGTAAGCGTCCCACCAGTGTTGAATAGTTTATCCTTGTTTACCCGGTCGATTCCTCTGAGGATTTTGTAGGTTGTGATCATGTCTCCCCTTACTCTTCTGTCTTCCAGTGTCGTAAGGTGCATTTCCCGGAGCCTTTCCTCGTAACTCATGCCTCTTAGTTCTGGGACTAGTCTAGTGGCATACCTTTGAACTTTTTCCAGCTTCGTCTTGTGCTTGACAAGGTACGGGCTCCATGCTGGGGCCGCATACTCCAGGATTGGTCTTACATATGTGGTGTACAAGATTCTGAATGATTCCTTACACAGGTTCCTGAACGCTGTTCTGATGTTAGCCAGCCTCGCATATGCCGCAGACGTTATTCTTTTTATGTGGGCTTCAGGAGACAGGTTTGGTGTGATATCAACTCCTAGATCTTTCTCTCTGTTCGTTTCATTAAGTACTTCATCTCCTATTCTGTATCCTGTGTTTGGCCTCCTATTTCCACTGCCTAGTTTCATTACTTTGCATTTACTCGGGTTGAACTTCAACAGCCATTTGTCGGACCATTCACTCAGTCTGTCTAGGTCATCTTGTAGCCTCCTACTATCGTCCTCAGTTTCAATCCTCCTCATAATTTTTGCATCATCGGCAAACATTGAGAGAAACGATTCTATACCCTCTGGAAGATCATTTACATATATCAGAAACAGTATAGGTCCAAGGACTGACCCCTGCGGTACTCCACTCGTAACGTCTCGCCAATCTGAGACCTCACCCCACACACTGACTCGTTGTCTCCTGTTACTTAGGTACTCCTGTATCCAACGGAGTACCTTCCCTTTCACTCCAGCCTGCATCTCCAGTTTTTTCACTAGCCTCTTGTGTGGTACTGTGTCAAAGGCTTTCTGACAATCCAAAAATATGCAGTTTGCCCACCCTTCTCTTTCTTGCCTTTTTTTTTGTTGCCTGGTCGTAGAATTCAAGTAACCCTGTGAGGCAGAACCTGCCATCCCTGAATCCATGTTGATGCTGTGTTACAAAGTTCTTTCGCTCCAGATGTTCCACTAGCTTTCTACGCACAATCTTCTCCATCAACTTGAATGGTATGCAGGTTAGGGACACTGGTCTGTAATTCAGTGCCTCCTGTCTATCCCCTTTCTTGTATATCGGGACTACGTTAGCTGCTTTCCAAATTTCTGGCAGTTCCCCTGTTGCCAGTGATTTGTTATACACCATGGAGAGCGGGAGGCACAGTTCTTCTGCTCCTTCCTTTACTATCCAAGGGAAGATTCCATCTGGACGTATAGCCTTTGTCACATCCAATTCTAGTAAACACTTCCTTACTTCCCCGCTGGTAATCTCAAACTCTTCCAGTGGTTCCTGGCTATTCCCTCTCTTATCTCTGGGATTTCTCCTTGCTCTAAGGTGAAGACCTCTTGGAATTTCTTATTCAGTTCCTCACACACTTCCTTGTCGTTTGTAGTGAATCCTTCTTCCCCTAACCTTAATTTCATAACCTGTTCCTTTACTGTTGTTTTTCTCCTGATGTGGCTATGCAGCAATTTAGGCTGAGTCTTTGCCTTGCTTGCGATGTCATTTTCGTATTGTCTTTCTGCCTCTCTTCTCATCCTAACATATTCATTCCTGGCATTCTGGTATCTTTCTCTGATCTCCAGTGTCCTGTTATTCCTATAGTTTCTCCATGCCCTTTTACTTTGCTGCTTAGCTAGCCTACATCTCTGATTAAACCATGGGTTTCTCATCTTCATTTCACTGTTTTCCTTTTGGACTGGGACAAACTTGTTTGCTGCATCCTTGCATTTTTGCGTGATGTATTCCATCATATCTTGGGCCGTCTTTTCCCTGAGCTCTGTTTCCCATGCTATATCTGCTAGGCATTTTCTTATCTCCTCATAGTTTCCCTTTCGGTATGCTAACCTTTTGGTTTCGGTATCCCTTCTCGAGTATGTGTATGTGTGTGTGTGTGTGTGTGTGTTTGCTTGTGTGTGTGTGTTTGCTTGTGTATGTGTTTGCTTGTGAGTGTGAGTGTCACGAGGGTCTCCTATGTGTCACACTTCTACCCAGAATGAGCCACTTTGTGAGTCTAAATATATATGATAAACTGAACAAGATTTCTCTTATAATTAACCTTACTGTACATCAGTTAACTGACAGGAGCAGGCAGTACTCACCGGCCAAAACCGTCCCGCTCACCCAACCATGTGAGTTTATAATGATGTCCTTATGTCGTGAACATCAGTGGATTCGTCGTCTCTCCACGTGGTGTTGAGTCCCACTCTTCCACTGAGTGTCAGTGGATCGGTGCTGCTGGTTGTTTCAGTATGCTATATCCTTTCGCCTGTTGTGTTACCGTTCACTAATTTACTGTATCACTGTTCTCTATAGCCCAATTATACCTTGATACAAATATGTAAACATCGGCCTCGTGGCCCTGTGTGGTGACCTGTTGATGTCTGGACTCTCCATACAAGCTTAGTGGTTCGCTATGGTGAACACAAAAGTAAATATTTATATATAACGTGTATATATAGTGTAATAACAGCAAATGGAGTATGTTGGGAGGAGCCATTTTGGTGAGGAAGGGAGTGAGGCTGTCGTCTGCTGGCTGGTGTGTGACATGTCATGTCATGTATTGTGGCAACTATGCTGTTTGGACACCATACCAGCCTAGTTGTACAATTATGGTGTATAAAAGATTAAGATACTTATATAAAACGTGTGGATATAGTTTAATTAATGCACAAACAGTATTGTGGGAGGAGGAATGCTGGCGAATAAGGTGTTGAAGGAGTGAGGGAGATGGCGTCTGCTGGCTGGGAGTGGCAGTTCACTCTTGTTGTTTGGACTCACCATTCCAGTTTTGTGGTTCGCTATGGTGAACACAAATGTATATACCTATATATAACCTGTGTATATATAGTGTAATAACAGTAAAAGGATATGCTGGGAGGAGACATTTTGGGGAGGGAGGTGTTAGTGTGGGAGGGAGTGAGGCTGTCGTCTGCTGTGTCACTTGTCATGCAGATTCTTGTGGCCACTATGTTGATTGGACATCATACCAGCTTTGTTGTACAATTGTGTTGAATAAAACATGTAGATACGTATATATAACGTGTGTGTGTGTGTATAGCGTACTAACAGCATAAACAGTATAGTGGGAGGAGGATTTTTGGTGAGTGAGGTAGCATGGTCTGCTGGCTGTGGTATTGGCGGCCACTATATTGTTTGGACACCATACCAGATTAGTAGTACATTTGGTTTACACATTTTTATTATATAAATATAACACATTACACACTATTGAATTATATTACTGCAAAAAAAGTGAGAAAAAATCAGAGACATTGAAATAATTAGGTAATAATGTCGTTGTGTCAACTGTTGCCTGCCGCGAGGTAGAGAAGACTGTCAGAGGACGCTTACTCTGTCAACGCTTTAATTTTGCCAGACTTTCCCGCTTTATTGCAGCCAAAATATGTCACCTACAATTTGATTTTGATTTTCCCATGATCAGGGAACACAAATGAGCATTTTTATATGATGAAACAAAAATTTTTAATAATATAATTTCTTGCGCCTGGTGGTGTTGAAGGCTATTAAGGCAAGCGCCTCCCAGGGGTTATTTATTAAGTCTACCGTTTAATTATGGTAAGATTTAAATATAAAACCCACCAAAATGTGTGAAGGGAAGTTTACTGGTGAAAAAAGTTATAAAATGCATTCTGCTGAAATGTAATATATACAATTATTTAATTTTATAATTATTAATCAAATCAATTACAGGTAGATTTCCCCCAAATAATTTATGGACCTTCGAACTGGATGAACCAGAAATGCTACACTGGTTCATCAAATACAGAAATTATTGGATCTTGAGCAACAAATATAATTTACAAGCCTTTGAACCTAGATGGGTACTTAATGATCCTAGATCACACTGGTCCATCAAATTAAATAAACCAGTCCAATGAATCAATAATATATTAAACACATATCGCCAGTCATAGACTGGTCAGTAGCCTAGACTCACAGCCGTTTCGTGGAGCTTATCCACCAAATTCGTGGAGTGTGATATCCATGGAGTTTTATCACATAAATTAAATAAAACCAAATTGTGGCTTTATTTTTACAGAGTTTATTTACTAGATTGTGGTGTTTTATTTCCCGAAAGGTCACTAATAAAATAATTATTACTACCAAAATAACACCGGTGGTTAATGAGAGGCTACCAACAACAATTGGGTATATAATTTATCTAAGAAGAAAAGTATTTAAAATATAAACTAAAACTCCAATTAAAATATATAGCACTTTGTGTCTATTACACAATATTTTAGCAGCTAGATCCCAACCCCTTTTTAGGGAAGGATTTTACCATTGACTAGTGATGTTGGAAATTTCCAACACTAATAAACTACTATTGTATTATAATAAATCATTATCATTATATACTAACTACAGTAGTTACTAATTTCACTAACGGTAGTGTCAACATAAATTAACCATTGCATTTGCGTATTAATGCTAGAATTCCCATGAAATCGAGTAGCAACATTGCGTCAGATAATGTCCAGTTAGACACATTTATTACCAATGGATTAGAGAATTGAATGTGGTTATCTAAAATTATCAGTATTCCGTGTAATAATTACCTACGGATAATATAACTCCCAATAATCTAAAACCGAGAGTTATTCACTGAAATAGTTATGTGGTCGCAGTTTTCTCTGTTACGTGCGAATGCCATGGAGAAAATAAATTCTTCTCCATTTCTCGTTTAACACCATAAAACGAGAATATGACAATATTTAAATCCCTATAATTGCAACTCAGTTCTCGTTAACGTATTAAATCCATAATTGCCCGGAAAAGAATTATTCATGATTAATAATTTCTGTGGTGAATGCGAGAGACGGGTTGAGGGAGGCGGCGACGCCATTGTGCGAGAGAAGGCATCTCTGGCGTGAAGAGTGGCGAGACACGTGATAGTGACTGGGGAATTTATCGGCAAGAATTACGTTGATACTCGGTCAATAGTTAATAATTACTTATTAACGTGTTCTATAGTGCCCAGCCAGTTAATAACGCGTCAACAATTGAAGCCAAGACAGTAATTACATGTACACAGCAGCGGACGTCAGGGACTGGCTGACGCGGTTCCGGCAGACCTCAGTATATAATACGCTCATGTTAAGTATATGTTTCTTGTTTGATGCATCATCCTAGATTATATATTTGTGAGTAGTCTGTCGTCATATAGCGATGATACCCAATATACAACGTTAGTAAAATTTCGACAATTTCCTCCGTTTTCATGAATATTGAAAATAAAACGTAGCCTATTCAAATGCTACTTAAATTTCTCTAATTTCAGCATGTATACGAGGAGTCATCAAGTTGTTTCTCATCATTCGTGATATTCACCTCGAGTTCTTTCTTTGTAGAGATCCTGTGACCACGAGGACGAATGACGAAATGATGTTACAGAAATCTTCTTAAAGCCAAGACATTTTTTCGTACAAATTTATTTAATATGATTATTGATTCTTATATAATTCCTGTAGAATCTTTACAGTGAATAGATTATTACCAGAAATGATGATTGGTAATTAATGTGTTTTGCTCTGACTGTTGCTCAGTAATTCATGATCTTTAATATTCACAATTTGAGTTCTCATATTTTGAATCTATAGTAGTTTAGATTTATTATATCCTTTACTCAACAATGAACTGGTGGCGAACCACACTGGTTCCTAGATATATATGAATTCCTAGAAATACTCCCCAATGTAGGTCTTTGAGGCTCTGACTTTAATTTATTAATAATACATTCCATTCATTATTTCAAGTGATTATTCTCTTAATGATTGTCCATAGACACTGGTTCTCTAGTGTTATTCTAATGATCACTTCTATTAGTTTTCCCTCTTTTCTCAAAAGTGGGTGGTCCTTCGATTTATTAAATCCAATAAGTAAATAATTGAATATATGAGTCAAGCCCCAGATATCCCACAAGTGTTGAACTAAATACTGATCAACCTAGTCCCATTTATATTACCATAGCCTAGTGTTGTACTAAATATTGAACAACCTAACACCATTAATTAATTATGCAGGCCCTTATATCTGGTGGGATCAATACCAGCACAAGTTGTGTTGTGTATCAATAATTATTTTCATATTTTATATATTTACCTATAATCATTTCACCGTTTAGTGTTAATGAGTGTC
Source organism: Procambarus clarkii (assembly GCF_040958095.1). Lineage (NCBI taxonomy): Eukaryota > Metazoa > Arthropoda > Malacostraca > Decapoda > Cambaridae > Procambarus > Procambarus clarkii. The sequence continues at coordinate 8,966,239 of NC_091210.1, read as the reverse complement.
TCTGTACCAACCAAGCATGATAAAGAAAGGCTAACTTGCAGTACTCCTACAGGGACACACCTCCTATTTACTGGCAATCAGGGATAAAGAGATGCAATCACCTGTTCGACACTCAAAGAAGACAAGTAGTAGTAAGGAGGGTATACAAAGTGGATATGCAGCTGGTGCCACATGAAGGGCCAGATTTTACACATACTAATGAGTTAGTATGTTATTATGCCGTATTTTATTATATATCATTTAAATACATTGCCCAATGGCAATATTCTTATGTCCCTTTGTACAAAAACTGACAACCACATTTTTTTCTCTCTCCTTTGTTTCTATTCGGATTTTGTTGTGACTTCTACATCTTGGAGAACGCAAGTTGTAACGAAATTGGTCAACCTGTTAAATCGCGCACCCCGCGCGCCACCCCCTCTACTATAGGATTTGGGTCCCAGCATTTCCAGGAGCGTGCGTTAATTCCGAAAAGTGTATACTCTCTTCAACTATGTCACCTCAATTCTCGTTCTACGAGATTAAATTTGGTATCATTGTGTTCGAAATAGAATTCTCTACAGTACTAAATGCATATAAACTCCAAAATCCCGGCTAATTACCCGCAGCAAGCAGAGAAAGTGCGAACGAGTTACCCAGGAGCTCGCAAACGCGATAAAATGTTTTCGCTATTTTCACTCTAGTCACCTCAATTTTTGTTCTAGGTCTTTCATTTTGGTCTCAATGGGTTCGCAATAGAATTCTCTAGAGTAACATTAGCATATAAAATAAAAAACCTGGTCACGCTCCAACCGCCGACGAGTTGAAGATGAGCCATGTGTTAGCCAGGAGTGAGCTCTCAGACGCCTTCCAGCTACACTCCCAATTCCCGCCCACAAATGTTTAGTATTATTTCCTGGTGATAATCTCAATTTTCGTGTTACAGCGCTCATTTAGGTATGAAAATGTTCCTAATAGAATTCTTTAGATGGATGTTGCAGCAGAAGCACCACTAGTGATAATCACAGCCTCGTCTTCTGACTCGGAAGATGAAGGTAAGTCTGCAGGTACAGGTGAAGTGAATACTGGGCGCCTCACACCTGAAGGTCCTGCTGTTGGAGGTCTGGGTGTTGATGGTCCTGGTGTTGCAACATTGGCTCCAGTGGCATTGACATCAGCAGCATGTGGGATGTCATCATCTTCCTCAGGCCAGTTACTAGACTTATAGAACAATAGTGCAGCAATGACTTGTTCGTGGAAATGGAGTAATGTCAGTTTCCTTCTATCTGTTGTGTAGTAGTTATACATCACAAAAGCATTGTAGATAGCCATTTGCACAAAATAAAAGGTCATTTTCTTCGTCCATTTGTGTGTTTTCCTTGTGAAGTGATAATATTTGATCATTTGGTCAAAGTGATCAACACCTTTCATGTTTGTATTGTAGTCACAGATTGCATTCGGCTTGTTGACAGTTACCTGCTGCACTGAGGTTGTTCCATCACGATTCCGTACTCGTTTTCTGCGTTGAACCTGTTGTGATTCTGCATTGTGGCAATTTGTTATGAGTGAAAAAATTCGTTTATCTTTCCACAAAATTATGAAAGTATTGTCCTTGCGTTTGAATAAAGTTTTATCTACTGGCACTTTACCCTTTGCTTGCATCTGAAGGGATTTAGGTGCACCACGCTGTAGTCTGAGGGTACCACAGGTGTATACCCCTACTTGAAGCAGTGCCTCACTCAATCTGACCGAATTGTAATAGTTGTCCATATATAAATGGTAACCTTTATCCTTCAGTGGTTCAATCAAGGCCATAACTGTGTCAATCGTCGTTTTCCGAACTCCTAAATAGATTTCAAAATCATAAATGTAGCCACTGGTGGCTTCAGCTAGCATGTAGAGCTTTATTCCGTATTTATCTGGTTTATTGGGATTATAGGTCTTGAAAGATAGACGGCCACGCCATGGCATTGTCCCTTCATCCAAACTCAATTTTTTATTGGGGATGTATATTCTCTTGAATCTATTCAGGAGATATTGCATGAGTGAGCGAACTTTGATAAGTTTGTCAACTCCTTGGCCTGGTCGTATGGACTTATTGTTATAAACATGGAAATATTTAGCAATCATTTCAAATCGCTTACCAGTGATGAAGGTGTGTTGAAACAAGGTATGTGCCAGAATCTGCCTGTTTGCCAATACATTCTAAGTCTTGGCAAAGGGCAAATACCCATCAAGATCGTCAGTCCCAAATATCTAGCAATTTCTTTCACTGTCACTGGTTGCCATCTGTGCTTTGTCCTTTGCCCAGTACCTGCCTTACTTTGGGAAGCATATAAATTTGTTTCATAGGCAATATATTTCAGCAATTTTTGAGTCAGAAAGAGTTGAATGAAACCAAGAACAGTGGAAGGTACAGGAACAGTCAAGCCTGGTGTACCTGTAAAATTGTCCAAAAAGGGTGCAGTATTGTCACTACACCATCCATCATCAAAATCTGTTGGTGCTGGGGTACGTGTGGTACGTCTGGCTCTGGCACGAGCTCCAGTACCGCACCGTGCACGAGTGGCAGTCTCGACCTCAGATTCCTCACTTTCATCACTATCAAAATCCTCATCGGTCGTCTCTGTTTCTAAATGTTCACTACTTGCATCAGTATCAATACCGACATCAGTTTCATCACTAGATGACCCAGACAAATCGTCAAATACAGCCTGAAACTTAGAGGGAGTTAGTCTCACATGCTTGTACTTCTTCTGTACACTAATCAGCTTCTGCTTTTCACGCCTTTCTTTCGCAATTTTCTTCCTGGAAGGGCCTTGTTCATGATCACTATCCATCATGGAGTAAGTGTAGATAGTTTCTAAAGCCACAGTAAGAAATATAGCCACGGAAAATAGCCGAAATGTTCACACGTTTGAGACGCGAGGGGAGATGACACCGGTCACAACAGTGGAGCGAAAACAATGGGCCGACGGCGTGTGCCGCGCCGCCTGCGGGCCACTAGGCGCAACAAAGAAAATGGGGAGACATCGGCGCGCATTTTAAACCCAGTCACAAAAAATCGGATAAAAACCTGATTTTTGGCGAATATTTAAAGTGGATGACGCAATGCTGCGTCATCCCCGGCATTACCGACAGGAAATGGATGACGCAAAGCTGCGTCATACCCAGGCGAAAGTGTAATATTAATAATGTTATATAACATATATAACAAAATAACAGGTGGCAGAATTTGTGACTAATTTTTTGGGGGTAGATATATTTACAGATTTCAAATTCTATTATCTTTGCCTCTTTAGGTTGTATTGTTGAATGAGGACCATATTAGGGCCTTATTACTTTTATATGGGCAATAGTTTCCACAATATATATGTTTGTTAGAAGAACATAAGAATGAAGGTAATTACAGAAGGTCTGTTGGCCCATATGAGGCAGCTCCTATTTATGTCCACCCAGTCTCATTCATATATATGTCGAACCTACTATTAGACAGTTAAGGAGCACAGTGTCTGTTATACAGTTATCCCTAACGTATACCTATATTTTTTTTTTGGGGGGGGGGGAAGTAATGTAAATATGGTGAGAATTGGTCAGAAACGGAATTTTTTATCAGGTCTCTAATTTAATATTCCTGTTTTAGAGATAATTGAAGTTGAAGTTATTGAAAATGAATAATTCGAATAATGCTAAGGTATATGGATGCCTTAGAATTAAGAACTTTGCACATAGTGTGTAAATATGGTGGGAATCGGACAGATGCTTAATTTTTTACCAGGTCTCATATTTGAAATCCCAGTTTTAGAGATAATTGAAGTTGAAGTTATTGAAAATTAATATGGTAGTTCTAATTAAAGAATTTTCTTGTATGTTTTAGTAAACATTTCTTGGGATTTGTACTCGAGTGTGTGAAAGTTATAGGTCAATATGTGTTTAGATGAAGTTTAGGTTTATGAAAAATCAATTGTAATGAGATTGTTGAACAGACAACTGTGCACTTTATATGTAAATATGGTTCGAATAGATCAGAAACTCAATATTTTTATGCTTATTACAGTTGAAACTCTAGTTATAGTCATAATTGAAGTTGAACTTATCGACAATGAATAATGTAGTATTCATTAATTTTCTAGTATGTTTTAATAAGCATTGTTTAATATTCATACTCAAATATGTGAAAGTTGTCAGTAAATATGTGTTGAAATAATGTCAAGAAAAAATAACCCAAAAAAACAAATATAAAAGTAATTATAATAATTCAAATTATATAGGGGATATATTTAGGGATCTACTTTATGTAAGTGAAAAGTCCTGATCTTGTCCCTAATCATCGAAACCACCAAAAGAGGCAAAGAAAACTGAGCTTGAATTCTGTGAAAAAGTAAGCCAAAAAAAAATCAAAGTTCTGCAAGTTGTAACTGATTTATTTGTTGACCAATTTAATTTTATCTTCACATAGGTAGGACAGTTATACACTCTCCAGGATGTAGAGGTTACACCAAAATTTGATAATAAACAAAGGAGAAAAAAAAAAAGAAAAAAGAAATTTCCCCTAAAAAAAAATATTTGGGGACATTGGTGCAAGTAACAGATATTAACATTGGGCAATGTATTTATATGATGTATAGCAAAATAACATACTTACTCCTTACTATGTGTGTTGTTAAGTATTACGTAGCAATGATATAATGGCACCAGCTGCATATCCTCCTTATGGAAACTTCTAACTATTTTTCTTCTTATTTGTACGTCGGACAGGTGCTTGTATCTCTTTATTACTGCGTTATTCTTCAGTTCCTGTTATTAGGAGCTGTTCCCCTTATCAACAAAACGTTCTTCGGTTTAAAAAATTCGTCTAAAATAAATTTCTGAAAATATTTTAATGAAACTTTCACGACACTGAAGATAATAAGATTGAGATTTGTTTAACATTTATAAGTAATTTTTACATAATTCGTTTATTTTTCGCTTCTTGACCCCTAAGGCTGAGCAGCCTACGGGTTAATGTACAATAACCTCGGAGGTAGTATTTTAGCCTGGTGATATAAAACTGACCCTTGGCTACTATCGTTAGTAATTGCTCAAGATTATAAGCAAGTACCCTACTTACATTAGGAACAATATAATAGACCCTGTAAATTCCAACCAAGCAGTCAACATAGCTGATCTAGAAACAAAACTGAAAAGGACCCAAAACGACATAAGGGTCACTTAATGTTACGGCCCTATTGGGTCGCAACTGGGTTCTTTCTCTGATGTTAGTAGAGTTTGGGTATCCGGCCCCAAGCTAGTAGTGGCTTTCAAGGGGTGTGTTCCGTAACGCAAGTAAATTAAAGGGGAAGGGATACAAATTCTCTAAGTTAAATATATAATTACCATCATCAATAAATAAATATATAAATTATCACACGGGGGGTATAAACACAATAATGTACAGTATGGTCTTCCTCTGAAGACGCGGAGTGTTCCACGGTGCTCAACGATGCTTAGCCCTTGGTCCTCTTCTTGTGGCCTCACGATGAATCCGTAGATTCTCTAGACGAGTCTACCCCGGCCACAGGCCAGCCAAATCATAGTCCCACTGGGTGCACCGTCGTGGAGGCCTTCAACCACAAATCCAGCCTGTAGCTGGCAGGTTCCAATCAGCTACGCTGCGTAGGCCACTCCACGACCGATACTAGGGTTGCGAGCCCTAGGCAGGAGCCTCGTGTGATTCCACAGATCACTATCCTCACCACAACACCCCAGTGGCTAGTCTTCTCCGCCAGTCAGCCCTGGGTACGACAATCCCTGGTTCTGCCACCTCACAGGCAGGCTAACACAACAGTGTTCATCCGGGGGGTGACTCACAGCTTCTCACAGCAAACTCGTGGCGATACTACGGCTGCCTTGGGTAGACTGATCCAACGTCCACTACAGCAATCCCAGGTCGACTCTGTAATCAGACACGTCATCAGTACTGGTTACACTCTAGGGCACCTCAATTACAGGCTTAGACGCAAACGCCCACCTATCCACTCCATAGATGGCGTTGCTGTCTAAGCGTCACCTCACCAGAGGTCAGCAGCGGCTATGTTACGAGCTGATTAGGACGGGAAACCAGCCCCTGTGGCCGGTATATCCCGCCCTTGCTAGATGGCATCGTCCATTTGGAGGGGTTTTTGGGAGCTGACCGGCAGATGGCGTTGTCGTCACTGCTCCGTGCTAGGACGCTGGGCTTGGGTCCGTAACACTTAACAAGACAGATTAATAAATGCCATGATCTGTCACAACAAACTCCAGTTGAACATATTGAACTAAAAACCTACTTGCAAGTTGCAACAAGTATGAGCAAGTCAAACGCCAAACAGAAAGTATTTGGCTGAATTTGCCAACACCAATGCAAGTACTGGTGTATTATATGGTATTATGGATGATCTGGCAAATTATGAGGATGACACTCAAGCCAGGTTAAAGCCTTTTGTCAAATTAATTGCCCAGAGTAAAGCCACAAAAATAGCTGCAACTAATACTACTCAACCAGAAGTTAAACGACCTTCAGCCAGTTTACCCACATTCTTTGGAACTGAGGATGAAAATTGGGAAAACATCTGGAATTAATTTGTTGATGCTGTGGATTCTAAACCCAAAATTCATAAAACCACCAAATTCACATACCTACGCAGTCAACTTAAAGGTGAAACTGAAAAGGTGGTAACAAATTTAACCCTAAATAGTGACAGCTATGATCTTGCAGTTCAGCTCCTTAAAGATAATTATGATAACACAGAGCGAGCTGTCACACATTTAGTTTAAAAATTTTGGACTTGCCCCCAACTAATGAAACCACTGACTAACTCCAAGCCTTCAGATTGTAGCTTGAGTCATTACAAAAAGCACTCAGCCATAAGGTTGATATAAATAGTGCTGAGTGGTTAACTAAAGTTAACGTATGATGCAAATAACCCAGTGAGACTATGGATAGGTTGAGTTCCCTGTATAGCATATATTCTCTGACAGTTCAAGAGATTACAAAAGGTTTACGCAGTGTTGTAGAATGACAGCGAGCAAATACAGATAGTAAACCAACAACCAAACCCTCGTTAATCACCAATAATAAACCACAGAGTATACCCAGTACTGTAACTAAACATAAAACATTTAACTCCACTCCACAAGGGAAATTTGGCAGTGTGGGCACATATGCATTGCGGTCCCTCAGAGTCTTGTAGCGAGTAGATTAGGCCACTCATATACTAGCTCCAAACTCATTAGCTTAATGAGAAAGTAGCACAACTCTCAGTAGCACTAATGACTAAACTCAAACCTTTTCTCTAATTACAGTTAACATTCCTTCCATCCTTCCAACCTATTGGAGGATGATGAGGGGAGGTGTGGTCTAAACATATAAGCGATCGAGAAGCGAATAATCATGAGAATAATTTCCACCGTGATTCAGTTAACTTCAGTTCATACGCTTGGGAGTTTCCAAACACTTTCTACCTCAAGAATGTAGCACTCGACATATTCAGTTCTAACCGACCCCAAGACGCTTCAACTTCGATACAGAGCAGACAGTAAACTCCGACTGCATCGAACTCTGTGTCAAAGCCAAAGCATCTTGGGGTCGGTTAGAACTGAATATGCCGAGTACTACATTTTTGAGGTAGAAAGTGTGTGGTAACTCCCAAGTGTATGTAGTGAAGTTAACTGAATCACTGTGGAAATTGTACTGATGATTACTCACTTCTTGATCGCTTATATGATTGGACTACACCTCATCTAAACCTAATCCAATAGGTTAGAAGGAATGTTAACTGTATTTACGGAAATGATTTGAGTTTAGTCATTTGTGCTACTGAGAAATGTTCTTCTCTCTCCTTAAGCTCATGAGATTGGAGCGAGTATATTATTGGCATAATCTACTAGCTACAGTCTACAGTTACTGTTTCACCCAAGGTGGTGACTCCCAAATGTGCTGTAGGCTGGATTACATGTTTATTCTGTAATGAAGAACATTCCATATACCACTGCACTAATTATCTTGACCGTACTACACTTGAAAAGCGACTCAAGGAGTGCATAAATGCACTAAGTACCTCAGGTTGTTTAACACCGATACCTGTACAACCCAACTGCAAACCTGCAACAGGTGCGATAAAGGGCAACACTACTCAGTACTGTGTGGAGACATAAAATTAAAGTTCCCAAAGCCAAGTTGGAGGAAGAGGCTTCCATCACCCGTGTCGACAAAGTCTAAGAAAAATGTGACTTTGCCAACTGCTCACCTTACAATAAAAAAACAGTATGGCTGAGGTCAACACCCACGGATTTTTTGACCAACGGTCCCAAAAAACATTTGTCACCCAAGAAGTGGCAGATAACTTTAAATTGAAACCTTTTGCACAGGAAAAACTAAATATAACAGGGTTCCTGACCAACACAGGACCCCAAGTCTGAAAGTGGTCCAACCATTAGTATATTTAGGCGGTTATGTGCGACATGTACAAGCCATTGTAGTAGACAAAATCCCATCCGACCAATATGATCATGGTCTAGGGACAACAGCCAAATAATTACAAGAAAGGGGAATTAAGTTGCCTGATAACAAAATCACGTCTGACCATTCTTCAGCATTGGATTCCTTGTACGTTCAGAATATTACCATAAATTCTCACTAGACAATTCATCACTCTAAAAAGCAGGAAATGAACCTGTTATTGTCTGTGGGAGGCAATTTGCTCACTGGTTAAGTTTTGAGTTTGAAACAACCCACATCTTTAGACAACCAACATGTCAACCTAGAGGTGGTGGCGTTACTAGGTTGAGAACAGTCACCACTTAAATTCAGAGACTTGTCTCTGAAGATTCAGAGAATTCGGAGATCCCTCTGTACATAAATTATAAAATCTAGCCACCTTAGGGATCGTCCCTGAACAACCTAATCCAGATGACGACTGGATATACAATCAATACCTGGACTCATTTGTCTACTGGGACAACCAATACTGGGTCACGTTACCATGGAAGCTGAATCATCTTTAGATGCCAGTAAATCACTTCATGATTTACTGGCATCAATTAAGGTCTTAGGTGTTGCAATTAAATAGTCAACCTGGGAACCTGAAATTGTACCAGGGCATAATACAACAACAACTCGATAACAAATTCATCGAAGTTGTAACCAATGATGACCCCAAGGAAGGACACTATTGTTATGAACCCCAGGTACCCAAGTGAGGTAGGTGCCTTGTGAGAGTTATTCTACCCACCTGACTATAGTTAGAAGTCTGGGAAAGGAACTGAATAGAGTAAACGTCGGTGAATTAGGACCGGAAAGAAAACCAGCAGAGGACAAGCATCTTATAGAAGTGAGTGAGAGTCAAAATGTCAAAATGTTTACATTTTGTTACGTGACGTGACGCAGACGGAAGTCGTAATGCGTCACTTGTGTTGCTACAGTCGTCAGGAATGGACGTACGTCGGATTCCTCCTGGGAAGAAGGAACAATATAGTTCCCAGCTTAGTGGGTGAGTGAAGGCTACATATTACAAAGTGTGAGGGAAATGCCTGGGACGTCATAAGTCATTTCTCAGTGATCAGGAATAGTAATAGGGACGGCCTGAAGCCTACATGATGGTCGTATACTCTGTGGACCCTAATGTGTGTTATCCTTCGGGTGGAAGACAGTAAGCAGGTGTTTCTCTGTGAAGCCTGCCAGGCGACATCGTGCTCTCAAGACAAGACTGAGGGGAAGCTTCAAGAGACAGTCCAAAAGGATTTTGGTGGACGATCAAGCGTAGCGCCATTTTGGAGCACCCAGGGCGAGTGTCGCCAGATCGTCACTTTCTGCACTGAGTGCACTTAATTAGTTGACAGATAGTTTATTATTAATCGATCGTGTTCCTGGTGATAATAAGAGACGTTTACGAACATTTGTTAGATATTTCATGAAGATAGTAACAATATATAAGGAATTAGAGATGATGGGACATGTTGGAGGTGAGAGTGACGCATGCTTGCTCTCCGGAGGTCAGTGAGCGACCAAGCAGGGTTGCCAGATCCAAATTGCTGAAAGTAGCGAGCTGAAGGTCTAAAAGTAGCGAATTTGTAATAAGAGTAGCCCAATTTTTTGTTTGGTGACTAATACGGGTTTCAAAGTAATATATTATAATATATAGAGTACATAAAACGATTTTAATTGTTTTGTTAATATTATCTCTGCATATATATATATTTAATCAATATGATAATAGGATAACTTACCAATATTTACTGTATGAAGCATAATGGATGTGGAGTCCTTCCACGTCTTTACAGTTGAAGATTACCAAGATCTTGATCTGCATCCACAACCTCGTTCTTGTATATTGCAGACTCATATTTAAGCATTGACATGAGTGGTTCAAATGACGAGCAACAAGTTACATATTCTTAGAGATATGTTTTAATTCTCAAGATTGATGTCAAAAGGTCAAGTCCCATTCGATTTCTCAGTTTAGTTTTCACAGACGTTACTCTCGAAAATACCCGTTCAACTAGGACATTACTGATTTGCAAGCTGTATATTTTCAAGGCAAACTGGGCGAGGTCAATCAGTATAGAATCGCCAGCAGCGTTCTTAACAGTTATTGTCTTATTCTAAAGTGACGATTCAGATGTCGGAATTTGTCCCTCACAAATGTTGGACTAGTCAATGGTTAACAGTAGGCGCCGCTGACTTTCAATTTCACTAAGCTTAGATTGGTCAGCTAATACTAATGTTAGTTCTGAAAATGGTGGCCGTGTGTGGCTAAGGCATATGACAGGTAACAGATTTTTCACCTTTTTTATAGTTTCAACATTACTAAGAATACGAGAAAGAAGCTATTTGCAAGCTTTCACTAAAAAAATATCGCATCTTTCTTTAATATTTTGAAACTTGTCCTGGGTTATAAAATTGTTTTGTCTGTTAGTGGCCCGAAGTGTTGAAAATTCGTAACCAAAGTCAACTTTCTCCAGGGGCAGATACATAGAAATGTAGTCCAAATTAACATGAAGCTTTGCATGATGAGGATGCACGATTCTTCTGAGTATTCCAAGAGTGAATTTTTCTAAGACAGTGTGAGGGCTATACTGATCTGCTTCATCTTTTTGATAAAGTCAATTCATCCTTTCAAAATCATTTAGGATTGGTTTGAGACATGTGAAATATAGCCCATTGGAGGGATCAGCGTACATTGAAAATAGTTGCCTTGCAACATATTTATCACAAGAGGAAAAAAGCTATTTGGTAATAAGTTGTTAAAGAATCCCACTGATCTAACAGCCGCTTTACACTACCGCTCCTTGCCAACCATCGTCTTCCTGACAAAGGTATTAACTGTAAGGGATCTTTCCAATCATTTATCAATCTGGAAATTTCTAGATAACTTTCTCCCCTTAATGAAGATCTGTTTAACCAGGTGTAGCTTTTGGGATAAAGTATTAATGACAATTAAGGTTGGGAAATCTATGGCCCCTGGGGAGGATTGATTACCTTGCCTTGCGGTTACTTTTTCTTTCGAAGATTCCTAGTATCAATGCCCCCAGGGGGCCGGTCTCGGACCAGGCCTCTTGGGGTAAGTGGTCTAGTCAGTCAGGCTGTTGGACGAAGCTGTGATTTGTACACATTATATTATTAAAGCATAAATAATCATCATTGAGTTTTTTAATATTAATAGCCCAAAGTAGCCCAACTTGCTTTTAAACTAGCCCAAAAAGTAGCAAGTAGCGAAATTAAAAATATGGGAGCGCGGGGTTCTCAAAAGTAGCCCAATTCGCTACTTGTAGCCCAATCTGGCAACCCTGCGACTTGGGGGCTTGGCCCCAGGGGTACGCCTCAAAGGTTGATTTCGGTGTGGACTCGCCTAGGAATGGGGGAGGACCCATCTCAGAAAGACCGGTAAGGATATGTCGGATGGCGATATTAATGTAAATATATATTAATTATGTGTTGCTAGGGAAATTGTTATTAGGGTTTGGTAATGGAATTAGGTTTGTGTGGGGGGAGAAGTTCGTGAAGGAGCTCCGTGTCTGATGAAGATTACATGGTGAACTTCAGTGGTGGAGCAGAGCTTCAGTGTTAATATAAAACTTCGAGTGTAGTGGATCTACACGTGTCGTTATTGAAGCTGCTTAGAGGAACTTCACAGACATTGAGTGGGATTTCAAGTAGCAGCAGATATTGGAGAACTGCAGGAGTACCTACCTAATATTTTGAGGACCCAAGGACAGTCGTTCTTAGTGGTGGGCCTCAGGACATAGAACGGAGGATTGTAGAGACACTTTGATATGTATGCAGGAGTGCATGAGTACATATGGCGTGAGTGAAGCAATGCAAGGTGAGAAAATCTAATATTTCTTGTTGAAGAAATTCTTTATATTTTAGTTAGGCAAACCAAGCAGTGAGGAGGCAGTAGGCTAAGGGCTGAAAACTGAACAGCAGCCTAGTGCCGTTTATTTGAGGAAAACTGGAGATGATATTAGAGTGAGGCCGGTTTATAGCAGCCTAGGGTATATATATATATATATATATATATATATATATATATATATATATATATATATATATATATATATATATATACCTTAATGCGAACAAGCCTGAATGGTCCCCAGGACAATATGCAACTGAAAACTCACACCCCAGAAGTGACTCGAACCCATACTCCCAGATGCCACGCAACTGGTATGTACAAGACGCCTTAATCCACTTGACCATCACGACCGGACATAATGGTGATAGCCGAGGCTATTTGAACCACCCCACCGCCGGCACTCGGATAGTAATCTTGGGCATAGCATTTTACCAAATCACCTCATTCTTTGGGGCACACGTGAGGAACACAAATGCGAACAAGCCTGAATGGTCCCCAGGACAATATGCAACTGAAAACTCACACCCCAGAAGTGACTCGAACCCATACTCCCAGATGCCATGCAACTGGTATGTACAAGACGCCTTAATCCACTTGACCATCACGACCGGACATAATGAGGTGATAGCCGAGGCTATTTGAACCACCCCACCGCCGGCACTCGGATAGTAATCTTGGGCATAGCATTTTACCAAATCACCTCATTCTTTGGGGCACACGTGAGGAACACAAATGCGAACAAGCCTGAATGGTCCCCAGGACAATATGCAACTGAAAACTCACACCCCAGAAGTGACTCGAACCCATACTCCCAGATGCCACGCAACTGGTATGTACAAGACGCCTTAATCCACTTGACCATCACGACCGGACATAATGAGGTGATAGCCGAGGCTATTTGAACCACCCCACCACCGGCACTCGGATAGTAATCTTGGGCATAGCATTTTACCAAATCACCTCATTCTTTGGGGCACACGTGAGGAACACAAATGCGAACAAGCCTGAATGGTCCCCAGGACAATATGCAACTGAAAACTCACACCCCAGAAGTGACTCGAACCCATACTCCCAGATGCCACGCAACTGGTATGTACAAGACGCCTTAATCCACTTGACCATCACGACCGGACATAATGAGGTGATAGCCGAGGCTATTTGAACCACCCCACCGCCGGCACTCGGATAGTAATCTTGGGCATAGCATTTTACCAAATCACCTCATTCTTTGGGGCACACGTGAGGAACACAAATGCGAACAAGCCTGAATGGTCCCCAGGACAATATGCAACTGAAAACTCACACCCCAGAAGTGACTCGAACCCATACTCCCAGATGCCACGCAACTGGTATGTACAAGACGCCTTAATCCACTTGACCATCACGACCGGACATAATGAGGTGATAGCCGAGGCTATTTGAACCACCCCACCAGCCGGCACTCGGATAGTAATCTTGGGCATAGCATTTTACCAAATCACCTCATTCTTTGGGGCACACGTGAGGAACACAAATGCGAACAAGCCTGAATGGTCCCCAGGACAATATGCAACTGAAAACTCACACCCCAGAAGTGACTCGAACCCATACTCCCAGATGCCACGCAACTGGTATGTACAAGACGCCTTAATCCACTTGACCATCACGACCGGACATAATGAGGTGATAGCCGAGGCTATTTGAACCACCCCACCGCCGGCACTCGGATAGTAATCTTGGGCATAGCATTTTACCAAATCACCTCATTCTTTGGGGCACACGTGAGGAACACAAATGCGAACAAGCCTGAATGGTCCCCAGGACAATATGCAACTGAAAACTCACACCCCAGAAGTAACTCGAACCCATACTCCCAGATGCCACGCAACTGGTATGTACAAGACGCCTTAATCCACTTGACCATCACGACCGGACATAATGAGGTGATAGCCGAGGCTATTTGAACCACCCCACCGCCGGCACTCGGATAGTAATCTTGGGCATAGCATTTTACCAAATCACCTCATTCTTTGGGGCACACGTGAGGAACACAAATGCGAACAAGCCTGAATGGTCCCCAGGACAATATGCAACTGAAAACTCACACCCCAGAAGTGACTCGAACCCATACTCCCAGATGCCACGCAACTGGTATGTACAAGACGCCTTAATCCACTTGACCATCACGACCGGACCATCATGTCCGGTCGTGATGGTCAAGTGGATTAAGGCGTCTTGTACATACCAGTTGCGTGGCATCTGGGAGTATGGGTTCGAGTCACTTCTGGGGTGTGAGTTTTCAGTTGCATATTGTCCTGGGGACCATTCAGGCTTGTTCGCATTTGTGTTCCTCACGTGTGCCCCAAAGAATGAGGTGATTTGGTAAAATGCTATGCCCAAGATTACTATCCGAGTGCCGGCGGTGGGGTGGTTCAAATAGCCTCGGCTATCACCTCATTATGTCCGGTCGTGATGGTCAAGTGGATTAAGGCCTCTTGTACATACCAGTTGCGTGGCATCTGGGAGTATGGGTTCGAGTCACTTCTGGGGTGTGAGTTTTCAGTTGCATATTGTCCTGGGGACCATTCAGGCTTGTTCGCATTTGTGTTCCTCACGTGTGCCCCAAAGAATGAGGTGATTTGGTAAAATGCTATGCCCAAGATTACTATCCGAGTGCCGGCGGTGGGGTGGTTCAAATAGCCTCGGCTATCACCTCATTATGTCCGGTCGTGATGGTCAAGTGGATTAAGGCGTCTTGTACATACCAGTTGCGTGGCATCTGGGAGTATGGGTTCGAGTCACTTCTGGGGTGTGAGTTTTCAGTTGCATATTGTCCTGGGGACCATTCAGGCTTGTTCGCATTTGTGTTCCTCACGTGTGCCCCAAAGAATGAGGTGATTTGGTAAAATGCTATGCCCAAGATTACTATCCGAGTGCCGGCGGTGGGGTGGTTCAAATAGCCTCGGCTATCACCTCATTATGTCCGGTCGTGATGGTCAAGTGGATTAAGGCGTCTTGTACATACCAGTTGCGTGGCATCTGGGAGTATGGGTTCGAGTCACTTCTGGGGTGTGAAGTTTTCAGTTGCATATTGTCCTGGGGACCATTCAGGCTTGTTCGCATTTGTGTTCCTCACGTGTGCCCCAAAGAATGAGGTGATTTGGTAAAATGCTATGCCCAAGATTACTATCCGAGTGCCGGCGGTGGGGTGGTTCAAATAGCCTCGGCTATCACCTCATTATGTCCGGTCGTGATGGTCAAGTGGATTAAGGCGTCTTGTACATACCAGTTGCGTGGCATCTGGGAGTATGGGTTCGAGTCACTTCTGGGGTGTGAGTTTTCAGTTGCATATTGTCCTGGGGACCATTCAGGCTTGTTCGCATTTGTGTTCCTCACGTGTGCCCGGGGCATCCTCACTGGGCCTCCCACAGTGGTCACACTTGCCACCCCCACACTGGTACTTTCGTAACCCTCGGGGAACAGGGTCTCACTCACCAGGGTAAAATCAGCCCCGGTGTCTCTTAGCATCTTCACTGGGATGGGGTCTGCGTCCCCCATCCTTACGGTTCCTTGACACACGAACGGGTGAACTTTCTTCTCCCCATTCAGTACGGGTTCATCCCGCACCCTCTCGGCCCTCTGGTCCTCGAACATCACTAAAGCAATGTGTCCCCGCTGCTTAAAGCGTCTGCATTCCCGCGCGACGTGTCCGATTTTTCCGCAGTTGTAGCAGCGGACCCTTGGCGGAGACCATCCGCCACCGCTCGCCTTAGCACTGCCTTCAGAGGCCGTCGCTCCCTATGTCCTTCTCGCCTCACTCGTCGTTTCCTTCGTTGCAATAACAGCTCCCGAGCTCTCAGCTTGGTTCTCCTCTATCGGCTCTACAGCACCTTTTGTTCCTCTGTCGTCCCATCTCGAGCGGTGGGACTTGGGAGAACTCGCTTCTGTCCTCCATCCATCCGTCCTCCTATAATTCCTACTGCTTCCGGAGTACACGGGTGATCGGTGCTGTCCCTCTCGGCTTGGGCGTAGTGCTTCCTCTAACATGTCGGCTCGGTCGGCTGCGGCCCTCAGGTTCTTTATGTCCGCCTCCTTTACCCTCATCCTGATCTCAGGAGAGAGCACGGACATAAACTTTTCCATGACCATTAGTTCCATGACCTCTCCGACCGACCTCGCTCCTTCAGAGTCCAGCCACTTAAGGAACTTTCTTTCCATGTGCCTCGTCGTCTCCGCATACGATTTTCCTGGCGACCGGGTACATTCTCTAAACCTCTTCCGGTAACACTCCGGCGTGAGCTTGAAGGAACGGAGCACAGCTCGTTTTACCACATCGTAGTTGGTGCATTCTTGGAAGTCGAGCATAGTGAAGGCTTCGCGAGCTTCACCTGTGAGCCTCCCTTGAACCAGCTCCGCCCACTCCGCCCTCGGCCACCTCTTCAGGGCAGCAACTCTCTCAAAGTGATCGAAGAAACTTTCGGCTTCACTAGGCACATAGACCGGCAGGTCTCGTTCCCTCACTCGTCGGTCTTCCTGTGGTGGCGGAGCAGGTACACCTAGTCCCAATTCAGCTCGCTTCAGCTCCACCTCCCTGTTGGCTTCTATTTCCAGTTGTCTCAGCCTAACCTCTCGCTCTTCTCTGCGCTGCTGTGCTTCTCGCTCTTGTTCCTCCCAGCGTAGCTGTGCTTCTTTCTCTCGTTCTTCCCGGCGTAGCTGTGCTTCTCTCTCTTCTTTGCGCTGCTGTGCTTCTTCTCTCCTCAGCTGCGCTTCTGCTTCTCGCTCTTCTTTGCGCTGCTGTGCTTCTTCTCTCCTCAGCTGCGCTTCTGCTTCTCGCTCTTCACGCTTCAACTGTACTTCCAGCTGCAACTTCATTATTTCCAGCTTAATGCTGTGCCTGCTGCCGCTGGATCCCCTGCTGCTTCCACCAATACTCAGGTGTTCACCCACACTGGCAGGTGTTTGGGGCCGTTCCTCCCCCAAAGCTTCATCTCGTGCCCTGAGCTGAGCCATTATCTCTAGTCTTCTTTCACCAACTCTGGCAGATCTCAGCTTTATTCCGAAATGATCCGCTATTACCTGTAGCTGTGCCTTGGTGCACTCTTCCAGCACCTGTTCATCTCGAGTGTCAATAAACTTGGTTACTTTATCATCCTTCCATCTTGTGCTATGAGTGATAACCTGCACCTGATCTTTAACACCACTGCCAAGTATCACTGCAAACTTTATTTCGACCGATATCCTGGCAAGGTCGCCAATGTTGGGGTTTCTTACTCTCTATTCTTACTCTGGGGTGAGCAATAGTTATGCTCAAAGTCACTCACCGTAGCCCTGCGGGTCTTCACTCTATCCTCACGGCGCCACTGCACGCCAGGAGAGTCTCCCAGTCAATCTCAGCCGGCCTCTGATTGAGAAGGAGTGGGAACACGACTCGTTCACTTGACTGTCATGTGCCCTCCCCAACAATCGGGCTCTACGGTTAACCACAAGGTTGCCAACTGGTGTTTTAGGTGGCCAGTAACACCTCAGTGGACTGGTTGAATTAGTGGTAGCCTTGGCAAGGTCACACTCAAAAGATCAGGAATCAGGCAGGTACTTACTTTTATCACTCTTTGCTTTCCAGTATAATATAGCCACAAGATCAATGGAGGGAATGATATAAACACTATGGTAATTTTGTATTTTACTTAAAATGCATGAAAGATGTCACAAGGCCAAACAATAATAAATAAATCAACTGATCCTGGCTGCGGCCGGTAGTTCCCACGAATAGTATGCACTCACTAAGTGGCAACACCTCCCCTCCTCGTCAAGTGTCAAGAACAGCTGATCGCCTGGCCCCGCACGAAAGTTTATTGCTTGTTTCTAGATTCATGCGCGCTGTTTCTTTAAGTTCTCCAATATTACTAGAAACTCGCACACTCGATATTGGCACAATAGCACGTATTACTTAGTTACACTATATTCGGGCTCAAATAGTCGTTTCTACAATCAATGCTACAATGACTCACTGTAATGGTTTTATCTGCCCTTCATTCAATGACATATTATGAAGTATTAAACACTGGAGTTTTCAGTACTTTCTCTCGAGGGCGATAACACAATAATTCACTGTACTCACAAATGATTAATCACTGCATGAACATAGACATATATAATGTATATAAATCAGACATCAATACATGGAAAATAAATAGTTTCTGGGCACGTAGCCTAACTTCCAAATACTGGCATAATATTATATATAATTTATCACTATATGTTCACATCAAAATCTCTGGAAAGATATACACAACACAGTAAATTTACCACTTGTTCCTGGTGCCCGTACACACCAATAATCAACATAAGTATTATAAGTACTCTTGATAGTACTACACGGCAAACTGGTGCCTTACTGTGACACGGGTGAGACTTGCTCACGACATATAAAATCCTCAGGCTAGATAATATAGCCGAATAATATAGCTAACTAAAGGGAAATGGGGAGGGAAACTAGAAACACCTACTTCAACCTATCCTCCGATGAGAGTCGAGATGTAGCTCCTGGTCCTCGTGTCGGGAACGCCCCCACACACACGTCGTCGTGTCCTACCGGAACCACTCGTCGTCCCACCGTTTAGCGCGTCGTCTCCGTGCCCTCTTCTCTGCAGGTCCGTGCTCCTTCTCGCCTTCTGGTAGGGTTGGAGTCGGTCTCCTGGCCGTCGACTTCTCCCAACAACGGCTGCCGCCTACGTCTCAGCTGCAGTCGTCCGGAATCCCAAATAGTCCTCTTCTTCCTCAGCTACCTAGTGGCTCTGTCTGCCACTACGCCGTCACGAACTGGTGAACTGCCACAAACGTCACATACGTCACTGCACGGCTTCACTGCTACTTCCACAGTACCTGACTGGAGCACTTGTTGCTCAATAACCGTCGATTCCCTCTCTGGTTCAACACATGAGCTAGGGAAGACCTCTCAGAGTACTGGCAGACTTCAGGTGACGCGTAAATCCACGGGAGCGGGAAACAACTGTCAAACTGACAGGACCAATCGTCGCACGTCCAACCTCCTTGACGTGTCGTGTCTGACTGCTGGCGCCAGTGCGGCGCGTTGCCCGGACCCCCTTCCTTCGTGACGTCACTTTCGCCACAGGAGGTTTTCATTGGCTCCCGGTGCCACATTGCTGTCGGTGACCAATCCGGTGCCACTGACGTCACACAGTTTTGGCAGGGAATCAGGAAAGCCAGCGCCATCTTGGCTTCCTAAAGGGCCTATACCACAGGCCAAAACATTACTATTTCACAAATTTCTCGGCTCTCCGAGAACACTTCACACTCTCCCATATATCAAATTGAAGCCTGCAACGTAGAGAACGCTTGGGACAAGTAGACATGACTCTTACTGCAGGCGTGGGAGAAATATAAGGGGGGGAACACCGTCACAATATATATATATATATATATATATATATATATATATATATATATATATATATATATATATATATATATATATATATATATATATATATATATCTATATATATATATATATATATATATATATATATATATATATATATATATATATATATATATATATATATATATATATATATATATATATATATTAGTATATTTTGGTAGCAGTCTTTCCTGTAGACATATATTATTAAATATGACCGAAAAAGTAAGATTAATAATTCTAACACGAATTTTCTCAATCTTTCGTACATTTCTTTTCACTGTTGGAGGTAAATGAAACATCAATTCTCCAAAATTCATTTTTATTTCTAGTCTGATGTGACACGAGCGCGTTTCGTAAAACTTATTACAATGTATCTAAGAGCTCTTCGAGTTGTGAGTCCAGAATTCTTAGATGAAGAATTTAAGAATATTGATTCGATTGGTCTTAAGCTTTGTTACCCACTGAATTTTTTGGAAGTTTGTCGTAACAAAGCTCGTCGTACATATTATAATAATGTATGCAGTGAAAGGACTCGCCCAAAGAATGTGTTATGTTTACCATATTTCTCTGGGTTTGAGAATATTGTCAAGGCCTTGAAACTTTTTAATATAGATGTAATGTTTAGCTACGAAAACACTGTTGGTAAGCTATTAGTAAGGAACAGCCCTCGTAGTGATAATTGCAGTCATTTATAAAATACCTTGTAAGGAATGTAATAAGTTCTATGTCGGGCAAACATCCAAAGATTTAAAATGTAGAATATCGCAACATAAATACTCTGTAAGACATGGCCAATTATCTAATGCTTTGTTTGTGCATTTGTCAGAAAAAGCTCACCAAATTGATTGGGAGAGTGCAGTCTTCAATAACAAATTGTAAAAGCACCTATAACAGAAACATAATTGAATCCGCTTTGATACACATCACCAAAGAAAGTAATTTGAATATTAGCAGTGGTCTATATAACTTAGATCCATTTCTAATAGATCAGCTAAAGGGCGATTTAAGTAGAATCATTGAAAAACATTTGTCTCACTAATTTATTGTATATATTTACCTCTTTATGTTATAATTACCTATGTATTATGCTTGTATGTTTGCTGTATCAGATGGGCCATTGGGCTACATCGGATGGGCCAATGGGCCTTCTGCGTTGTCCAAGTATTGTACCTCACCTTACTTCACCACTCCTTCCTGCCTATTTATACCCATCACTCGATCTGTAAAATGACCTTCTGAAGATGTATTTAATATACGAAAGTACTTAAGGAAATTTCCTGTTTCATTTTTCCTTCGTGGTCTGACATTGTCACATTCTTAATCACGTGTTTATTTTCGTGATATACATATATATATATATATATATATATATATATATATATATATATATATATATATATATATATATATATATATATATATATATATATATATATATATATATATATATATATATATATATATATATATATATATATATATATATATATATATATATATATATATATATGTCGTACCTAGTAGCCATAACGCACTTCTCGGCCTACTATGCAAGGCCCGATTTGCCTAATAAGCCAAGTTTTCATGAAATAATTTTTTTTTTTCGACTACCTAACCTACCTAACCTAACCTAACCTAACTTTTTCGGCTTCCTAACCTAACCTAACGTATAAAGATAGGTTAAGTTAGGTTAGGTAGGGTTGGTTAGGTTCGGTCATATATCTACGTTAATTTTAACTCCAATAAAAAAAATTGACCTCATACATAATGAAATGGGTAGATTTATCAATTTATAAGAAAAAAATTAGAAAAAATATATAATTTCAGGAAAACTTGGCTTATTAGGCAAATCGGGCCTTGCATAGTAGGCCGAGAAGTGCGTTCTGGCTCCTAGGTACGACATATATATATATATATATATATATATATATATATATATATATATATATATATATATATATATATATATATATATATATATATATATATAAGGCCCGATTTGCCTAATTAGCCAAGTTTTCAAGAATTAATTGTTTTTCGACTACCTAACCTACCTAACCTAACCTAACTATTTCGGCTACCTAACCTAACCTAACCTATAGAGATAGGTTAGGTTAGGTTAGGTTTTAACACAAGACGGAACACGAAACAATGAAACAGGTAATAAAAGTAGGTAACTGCAGAAGGCCTATTTTTATTGGCCCATATTTCTTGATGCTTCTATATTGGAGCGGAGTCTTGATGTGGGTAGAATATAGTTGTGCATTAATTGCCTGTTGATTGCTGGTGTTGACTTCTTGATGTGTAGTGCCTCGTAGACGTCGAGCCGCCTGCTATCGCTGTATCTATCGATGATTTCTGTGTTGTTTGCTAAGATTTCTCTAGTGATGGTTTGGTTGTGGGAAGAGGCTATATGTTCTTTAATGGAGCCCTGTTGCTTATGCATCGTTAAATGCCTAAAAAGAGATGTTGTTGTCTTGCCTATATACTGAGTTTTTTGAGGCTTACAATCCCCAAGAGGGCATTTGAAGGCATAGACGACGTTGGTCTCTTTTAAAACGTTCTGCTTTGTGTCTGGAGAGTTTCTCATGAGTAGGCTGGCCGTTTTTTTGGTTTTATAGTAAATTGTCAGTTGTATCTTCTGATTTTTGTCTGTAGGGATAACGTTTCTACTAACAATATCTTTCAGGACCCTTTCCTCCGTTTTATGGGCTGTGGAAAAGAAGTTCCTGTAAAATAGTCTAATAGGGGGTATAGGTGTTGTGTTAGTTGTCTCTTCAGAGGTTGCATGGCGTTTCACTTTTCTTCTTATGATGTCTTCCACGAAACCATTGGAGAAGCCGTTGTTGACTAGGACCTGCCTTACCCTACAGAGTTCTTCGTCGACTTGCTTCCATTCTGAGCTGTGGCTGAGGGTACGGTCGACATAAGCGTTAACTACACTCCTCTTGTACATGTCCGGGCAGTCACTGTTGGCATTCAGTCACATTCCTATGTTTGTTTCCTTATGTTACGGACCCGAGCCCAGCGTCCGAGCACGGAGCAGTGACGACCGCGCCATCTGTGGGTCAGCTCCCGAAACCCCCTCCAAATGGACGACGCCATCTAGTGAGGACGAGATATACTGGCCACAAGGGCTAGTTTCCCATCCTAAGCAGCTCGTGACGTAGCCGCTGCTGACCTCTGGTGAGGTGACGCTTGGACAGCAACGCCATCTATGGAGTGGATAGGTGGGCGTTTGTGTCTAAGCCTGTAAGTGAGGTTCCCTAGAGTGTAACCAGTACTGATGACGTGTCTGATTACAGAGTCGACCTGGGACTGCTGAATCGGACGGTGGATCAGTCTACCCAAGGCAGCCGTAGAACCTCCACACATTTGCTGCTGAAGCTGTAAGTCACCCCCCCCCCCCCGGATGAACACTGTTGTGTTAGCCTGCCTGTGAGGTGGCAGAACCAGAGATTGTCGTACCCGGGGCTGGGGCTGACTGGTGGAGAAGACTAGGCACTGGGGTCCACGACGGTGCACCCAGTGGGATTGGGATTCGGCTGGCCTGTGGCCGGGGTAGACTTGCTAGGAGAATCTAAGGATTCATCGTATGGCCACAAAGAAGAGGATCAAGGGCTAAGCATCGTTGAGCACCGTGGAGCATCCCGTGTCTTCGAAGAAGTTATTGTAAATAAGTGTAGTAATAGCAACCCCGCTTGTGATGGTTTATATATTTATTTATTGGTGGTGGTGAATATATATTTAATTTTGTGCAGTTTTATCCCTTCCCCTTTAATTTACTTGCGTTACGGAACACACCTCTTGAAAGCCACTACTAGCTTGGGGCCGGATACCCAAACTCTAATAACATCTGAGAAAGAACCCAGTTGCGACCCAATAGGGCCGTAACACCTTAGTGTAGACTGCAGTGTGGAAAACTCCGCTCCTTTCCATGACTGTTACATCTAGAAAGGGCAGCTTCCCATCCTTCTCCATCTTGTAAGTGAAACGCAACACAGAATTCTGCGTAAAAATGTGTTTACCTGTGTAAAAATGTTGTCAACATACCTGCAGTATATGGCATGTTTCAAGTCTTTAAAAATGTAATAAGTTTTACGAAACGCGAGTACAAGACGCCTTAATATTCAAATAGCCTCGGCTATCACCTCATTATGCCAGTTCGTGATGGTCAAGTGGATTAAGGCGTCTTGTACATACCAGTTGCGTTGCTCCTGGGAGTATGGGTTCGAGTCACTTCTGGGGTGTGAGTTTTCAGTTGCATATTGTCCTGGGGACCATTCAGGCTTGTTCGCATTTGTGTTCCTCACGTGTGCCCCAAAGAATGAGGTGATTTGGTAAAATGCTATGCCCAAGATTACTATCCGAGTGCCGGCAGTGGGGTGGTTCAAATAGCCTCGGCTATCACCTCATTATGTCCGGTCGTGATGGTCAAGTGGATTAAGGCGTCTTGTACATACCAGTTGCGTTGCTCCTGGGAGTATGGGTTCGAGTCACTTCTGGGGTGTGAGTTTTCAGTTGCATATTGTCCTGGGGACCATTCAGGCTTGTTCGCGTTTGTGTTCCTCACGTGTGCCCCAAAGAATGAGGTGATTTGGTAAAATGCTATGCCCAAGATTACTATCCGAGTGCCGGCGGTGGGGTGGTTCAAATAGCCTCGGCTATCACCTCATTATGTCCGGTCGTGATGGTGAAGTGGATTAAGGCGTCTTGTACATACCAGTTGCGTTGCTCCTGGGAGTATGGGTTCGAGTCACTTCTGGGGTGTGAGTTTTCAGTTATATATATATATATATATATATATATATATATATATATATATATATATATATATATATATATATATATATATATATATATATATATATATATATATATATATATATATATATACATATTGTGACGGTGTTCCCCCCGTGATATTTCTCCCACGCCTGCAGTAAGAGTCATGTCCACTTTACCCGAGCGTTCTCTACGTCGCAGGCATCAGGTTGATATGTGTAGGAGAATGTAGTGTTCTCGAAGTACCGAGAAATTCATAAAAGAAGAGTATTTTGGCCTGTGGTTTAGGCCCTTTAGGAAGCCAATATGGCGCTGGCTCTTCTGTTTTCCCGCCAAAACTGTGTGACGTCAGTGACACCAGATTGGTCACCGACAGCAACGTGGCACAGGGAGCCAATGAAAACCTCCAGTGGAGAATATGACGTCACGAAGGAAGGGGGGTCCGGTCATCGCGCCGCGCTGGCGCCATCAGTCTAAGACAGCACGTCAAGGAGGTCGGACGTGCGCTGGGGGGTCCTGTCAGTTGGACAGTTTACCCCGTCTCCGGAGGACTTACGCATCACCCCTGGTCTGCCATCACCTGTGGGGTCTTCCTTCGTTCATGTGTTGGACCAGAGAAGGAATTGACAGAATATTGAGCAACAAGTGCTCCAGGAACAGGTGTTGTGCAAGAGTGGAGTCTAGGCAGCGACGTATGACGTGTTACTGGACACCGAAAACACCAGTTGGCGACCTTGTGGTTAGTAGTAGAGCCCTATGTTGGGGCGGGCATACAACAGTTAAGTGAACAAGTTGTGTTCCCACTCCTTCTCGATCAGAGGCCGGTTGGGATTGACTGGGATACACTCCTGGCGTACAGTGGCGCCGTGAGGATAGAGTGAAGACCCGCAGGGCTACGGTGAGTGACCTTGAGTATACTGTTGCTCACCGAGGAAACCCTGACATTGGCGACCTCGCCAGGATTACGATCAAGATAAAGGTTGCAGTTGTGTTACTTTGCAGTGGTATTAGGTATCAGGTCCAGGTTATTACTCATAGCACAAGATGGAGGATGATAAAGTAACAAAGTTCATTGACACTAGAGATGAGCAGGTGCTGGAGGAGTGCACCAAGGCACAGTTACAGTCAATAGCAGACCATTTTGGGATAAAGCTGAGATCTTCCAGAGTGGGAGAGAGAAGACTGGAGATCATGGCACAGCTCAGAGCACGAGATGAAGCTTTGAGGGAGGAACGGCCACAAACACCTGCCAGTATGGGAGAACACCTGAGCATTGGTGGAAGCAGCAGGGGATCCAGCGTCAGCAGGCGCAGCCTCAAGCTGGAGATAATGAAGCTGCAGCTGGAAGTGCAGTTGAAGCGGGAAGAGCGAGAAGCAGAGGCACAGCAGCGCAAAGAAGAGCGAGAGGCACAGCAGTGCAAAGAAGAGCGAGAGGTACAGCAGTGCAAAGAAGAGCGAGAAGCACAGCTGCGCAGGGAAGAAGAAGAGCGAGAAGCACAGCTGTACAGGGAAGAACAAGAGCGAGAAGCACAGCTGAGGAGAGAGGAGCACGAGCGAGAATTTAGGCTGAGACAGCAGGAGATAGAAGCTAACAAGCAGGTGGAGCTGAAGCGAGCTGAACTAGGACTAGGTGCACTTGCTCCGCCGCAACAGGAAGACCGCCGAGCGAGGGAGCGAGATCTGCCGGTCTTTATACCAAATGAAGCTGAAGGTTTCTTCGACCACTTCGAGAAGATCGCTACCTTGAAGAAGTGGCCGAGGGCGGAGTGGGCGGAGCTGGTTCAGAGTAGGCTCACTGGTGAAGCTCGTGAAGCCTACAACATGCTCGACCTCGGAGAGTGCACCGACTACGATGCTGTAAAGAGAGCAGTGCTCCATTCTTTCAAGCTCACGCCGGAATGTTACAGGAAGAGATTCAGGGAGTGTACCCATTCGCCAGGAAAATCTTATGCGGAGACGGCGAGGGACATGGAGAGAAAGTTCCTTAAGTGGCTGGAGTCTAAAGGAGCGAGGTCGGCTGAGGAGGTCAAGAGGCTTATGGTCATGGAGAAGTTTATGTCCGTGCTCTCTCCTGAGATCAGGGTTAGAGTAAAGGAGGCGGACATTAAGGACCTGAGAGCCGCGGCCGACAGAGCCGACATGCTGGAAGAAGCTCTGCGACCACACCGAGAGGGACGGCACCGACCGAACAAACACTCCGGAAATGGTAGAAGTTATAGAAGGACGGACGGATGGAGGACAGGAGCGAGTTCTCCTGAGTCCCACCTCTCAAGTGGAGACAGGAGAAGTTCAAAGAGTGCTGTGGAGCCGGTAGAGAAGTCCCAAGCTGAGAGCTCAAGGGTTGTTGCCAAAACGGAGGAGTCGATGAATGGCGCGAGGAGGATCCACAGAAGGAGAAGGGTCCGCTGCTACAACTGTGGAATATTCGGACACGTCGCGCGGGAATGCAGATACCCTGAGCAGCGGAGGAACGTTGCTTTCGTGAGGGTCGAGGACCAGATGGCCGAGTGGGTGCGGGATGAACCCGTACTGAGTGGGGAGAAAAGAGTTCACCCATTCGTGAGTGAGGGAACTGTAAGGATG
>NC_091210.1:8901459-8938590 GCF_040958095.1 Procambarus clarkii | reverse complement strand
GGGTGACAACACTGACCCTCTCACCAACACAGTAGGCCAGGGTGACAACACTGACCCTCTCACCAACACAGTAGGCCAGGGTGACAACACTGACCCTCTCACCAACACAGTAGGCCAGGGAGACAACACTGACCCTCTCACCAACACAGTAGGCCAGGGTGACAACACTCACCCTCTCACCAACACAGTAGGCCAGGGTGACCACACTCACCCTCTCACCAACACAGTAGGCCAGGGAGGCAACACTCACCCTCTCACCAACACAGTAGGCCAGGGTGACAACACTCACCCTCTCACCAACACAGTAGGCCAAGGTGACAACACTCACCCTCTCACCAACACAGTAGGCCAGGGAGGCAACACTCACCCTCTCACCAACACAGTAGGCCAGGGTGACCACACTCACCCTCTCACCAACACAGTAGGCCAGGGAGGCAACACTCACCCTCTCACCAACACAGTAGGCCAGAGTGACAACACTCACCCTCTCACCAACAAAGTAGGCCAGGGAGGCAACACTCTCCCTCTCACCAATAATGTAGACCAGGGAGGCAACACTGACCCTCTCACCAACACAGTAGGCCAGGGAGGCAACACTATCCCTCTCACCAACACAGTAGGCCAGGGTGACAACACTCACCATCTCACCAACACAGTAGGCCAGGGAGGCAACACTCTCTCTCTCACCAACACAGTAGGCCAGGGTGACAACACTCACCCTCTCACCAACACTGTAGGCCAGGGAGGCAACACTCTCTCTCTCACCAACACAGTAGGCCAGGGTGACAACACTCACCCTCTCACCAACACAGTAGGCCAGGGAGGCACCACTCACCCTCTCACCAACACAGTAGGCCAGGGAGGCAACACTCACCCTCTCACCAACACAGTAGGCCAGGGAGACAACACTGACCCTCTCACCAACACAGTACGCCAGGGTGACAACACTCACCCTCTCACCAACACAGTAGGCCAGGGAGGCAACACTCTCCCTCTCACCAATAATGTAGACCAGGGAGACAACACTGACCCTCTCACCAACACAGTAGGCCAGGGTGACCACACTCACCCTCTTACCAACACAGTAGGCCAGTGTGACAACACTCACCCTCTCACCAATACAGTAGGCCAGGGTGACCACACTCACCCTCTCACCAACACAGTAGGCCAGGGTGACAACACTCACCCTCTCACCAACACAGTAGGCCAGGGAGACAACACTCACCCTCTCACCAACACAGTAGGCCAGGGTGACCACACTGACCCTCTCACCAACACAGTAGGCCAGGGTGACCACATTCACCCTCTCACCAACACAGTAGGCCAGGGTGACAACACTCACCCTCTCACCAACACAGTAGGCCAGGGTGACCACACTCACCCTCTCACCAACACAGTAGGCCAGGGTGACCACACTCACCCTCTCACCAACACAGTAGGCCAGGGAGGCAACACTCACCCTCTCACCAACACAGTAGGCAAGGGAGACAACACAGTAGGCCAGGGTGACCACACTCACTCCTCTCACCAACACAGTAGGCCAGGGTGACAACACCCAGCCTCTCACCAACACAGTAGGCCAGGGTGACAACACTGACCCTCTCACCAACACAGTAGGCCAGGGTGACAACACTCACCCTTTCACCAACACAGTAGGCCAGGGTGACAATACTCACCCTCTCACCAACACAGTAGGCCAGGGAGGCAACACTCACCCTCTCACCAACACAGTAGGCCAGGGAGACAACACTGACCCTCTCACCAACACAGTAGGCCAGGGAGGACACACTGACCCTCTCACCAACACAGTAGGCCAGGAAGGCAACACTGACTCTCTCACCAACACAGTAGGCCAGGGAGGCAACACTCACCCTCTCACTAACACAGTAGGCCAGAGTGACAACACTCACCCTCTCACCAACACAGTAGGCCAGGGAGGCAACACTCTCCCTCTCACC
This sequence comes from Procambarus clarkii, assembly GCF_040958095.1. NCBI lineage: Eukaryota > Metazoa > Arthropoda > Malacostraca > Decapoda > Cambaridae > Procambarus > Procambarus clarkii. The sequence goes on along the minus strand of NC_091210.1, from coordinate 8,936,632 downwards.
AATAATGTAGACCAGGGAGGCAACACTGACCCTCTCACCAACACAGTAGGCCAGGGAGGCAACACTATCCCTCTCACCAACACAGTAGGCCAGGGTGACAACACTCACCCTCTCACCAACACAGTAGGCCAGGGAGGCAACACTCACCCTCTCACCAACACTGTAGGCCAGGGAGGCAACACTCTCTCTCTCACCAAGACAGTAGGCCAGGGTGACAACACTCACCCTCTCACCAACACAGTAGGCCAGGGAGGCAACACTCACCCTCTCACCAACACAGTAGGCCAGGGAGGCAACACTCACCCTCTCACCAACACAGTAGGCCAGGGAGACAACACTGACCCTCTCACCAACACAGTAGGCCAGGGTGACAACACTCACCCTCTCACCAACACAGTAGGCCAGGGAGGCAACACTCTCCCTCTCACCAATAATGTAGACCAGGGTGACAACACTCACCCTCTCACCAACACAGTAGGCCAGGGTGACCACACTCACCCTCTCACCAACACAGTAGGCCAGTGTGACAACACTCACCCTCTCACCAACACAGTAGGCCAGGGAGACAACACTGACCCTCTCACCAACACAGTACGCCAGGGTGACAACACTCACCCTCTCACCAACACAGTAGGCCAGGGTGACCACACTCACCCTCTCACCAACACAGTAGGCCAGGGAGGCAACACTCACCCTCTCACCAACACAGTAGGCCAGGGTGACCACACTCACCCTCTCACCAACACAGTAGGCCAGGGAGGCAACACTCACCCTCTCACCAACACAGTAGGCCAGAGTGACAACACTCACCCTCTCACCAACACAGTAGGCCAGGGAGGCAACACTCTCCCTCTCACCAATAATGTAGACCAGGGAGGCAAAACTCACCCTCTCACCAACACAGTAGGCCAGGGAGGCAACACTATCCCTCTCACCAACACAGTAGGCCAGGGTGACAACACTCACCCTCTCACCAACACAGTAGGCCAGGGAGGCAACACTCTCTCTCTCACCAACACAGTAGGCCAGGGTGACAACACTCACCCTCTCACCAACACTGTAGGCCAGGGAGGCAACACTCTCTCTCTCACCAACACAGTAGGCCAGGGTGACAACACTCACCCTCTCACCAACACAGTAGGCCAGGGAGGCAACACTCACCCTCTCACCAACACAGTAGGCCAGGGAGACAACACTGACCCTCTCACCAACACAGTAGGCCAGGGTGACAACACTCACCCTCTCACCAACACAGTAGGCCAGGGAGGCAACACTCTCCCTCTCACCAATAATGTAGACCAGGGAGACAACACTGACCCTCTCACCAACACAGTAGGCCAGGGTGACCACACTCACCCTCTTACCAACACAGTCGGCCAGTGTGACAACACTCACCCTCTAACCAACACAGTAGGCCAGGGTGACCACACTCACCCTCTCACCAACACAGTAGGCCAGGGTGACAACACTCACCCTCTCACCAACACAGTAGGCCAGGGAGACAACACTCACCCTCTCACCAACACAGTAGGCCAGGGTGACCACACTGACCCTCTCACCAACACAGTAGGCCAGGGTGACCACATTCACCCTCTCACCAACACAGTAGGCCAGGGTGACAACACTTACCCTCTCACCAACACAGTAGGCCAGGGTGACCACACTCACCCTCTCACCAACACAGTAGGCCAGGGTGACCACACTCACCCTCTCACCAACACAGTAGGCCAGGGAGGCAACACTCACCCTCTCACCAACACAGTAGGCCAGGGAGACAACACAGTAGGCCAGGGTGACCACACTCACCCCTCTCACCAACACAGTAGCCCAGGGTGACAAAACCCAGCCTCTCTCCAACACAGTAGGCCAGGGTGACAACACTGACCCTCTCACCAACACAGTAGGCCAGGGTGACAACACTCACCCTTTCACCAACACAGTAGGCCAGGGTGACAATACTCACCCTCTCACCAACACAGTAGGCCAGGGAGGCAACACTCACCCTCTCACCAACACAGTAGGCCAGGGAGACAACACTGACCCTCTCACCAACACAGTAGGCCAGGGAGGACACACTGACCCTCTCACCAACACAGTAGGCCAGGAAGGCAACACTGACCCTCTCACCAACACAGTAGGCCAGGGAGACAACACTGACCCTCTCACCAACACAGTAGGCCAGGGAGGACACACTGACCCTCTCACCAACACAGTAGGCCAGGGAGGCAACACTGACCCTCTCACCAACACAGTAGGCCAGGGTGACAACACTCACCCTCTCACCAACACAGTAGGCCAGGGAGGCAACACTCACCCTCTCACCAACACAGTAGGCCAGGGTGACCACACTCACCCTCTCACCAACACAGTAGGCCAGGGAGGCAACACTCACCCTCTCACCAACACAGTAGGCCAGAGTGACAACACTCACCCTCTCACCAACACAGTAGGCCAGGGAGGCAACACTCTCCCTCTCACCAATAATGTAGACCAGGGAGGCAACACTGACCCTGTCACCAACACAGTAGGCCAGGGAGGCAACACTCACCCTCTCACCAACACAGTAGGCCAGGGTGACAACACTCACCCTCTCACCAACACAGTAGGCCAGGGAGGCAACACTCTCCCTCTCACCAATAATGTAGACCAGGGAGACAACACTGACCCTCTCACCAACACAGTAGGCCAGGGTGACCACACTCACCCTCTTACCAACACAGTAGGCCAGTGTGACAACACTCACCCTCTCACCAACACAGTAGGCCAGGGTGACCACACTCACCCTCTCACCAACACAGTAGGCCAGGGTGACCACACTCACCCTCTCACCAACACAGTAGGCCAGGGAGGCAACACTCACCCTCTCACCAACACAGTAGGCCAGGGAGACAACACAGTAGGCCAGGGTGACCACACTCACCCCTCTCACCAACACAGTAGGCCAGGGTGACAACACCCAGCCTCTCACCAACACAGTAGGCCAGGGTGACAACACTGACCCTCTCACCAACACAGTAGGCCAGGGTGACAACACTCACCCTTTCACCAACACAGTAGGCCAGGGTGACAATACTCACCCTCTCACCAACACAGTATGCCAGGGTGACAACACTGACCCTCTCACCAACACAGTAGGCCAGGGTGACAACACTCACCCTCTCACCAACACAGTAGGCCAGGGTGACAACACTGACCCTCTCACCAACACAGTAGGCCAGGGAGACAACACTGACCCTCTCACCAACACAGTAGGCCAGGGTGACAACACTCACCCTCTCACCAACACAGTAGGCCAAGGGTGACCACACTCACCCTCTCACCAACACAGTAGGCCAGGGAGGCAACACTCACCCTCTCACCAACACAGTAGGCTAGGGAGACCACACTCACCCTCTCACCAACACAGTAGGCCAGGGTGACAACACTCACCCTCTCACAAACACAGTAGGCCAGGGAGACAACACTCACCCTCTCACCAACACAGTAGGCCAGGGTGACCACACTGACCCTCTCACCAACACAGTAGGCCAGGGTGACCACATTCACCCTCTCACCAACACAGTAGGCCAGGGTGACAACACTCACCCTCTCACCAACACAGTAGGCCAGGGTGACCACACTCACCCTCTCACCAACACAGTAGGCCAGGGTGACCACACTCACCCTCTCACTAACACAGTAGGCCAGGGAGGCAACACTCACCCTCTCACCAACACAGTAGGCCAGGGAGACAACACAGTAGGCCAGGGTGACCACACTCACCCCTCTCACCAACACAGTAGGCCAGGGTGACAACACCCAGCCTCTCACCAACACAGTAGGCCAGGGTGACAACACTGACCCTCTCATCAACACAGTAGGCCAGGGTGACAACACTCACCCTTTCACCAACACAGTAGGCCAGGGTGACAACACTCACCCTCTCACCAACACAGTATGCCAGGGTGACAACACTGACCCTCTCACCAACACAGTAGGCCAGGGTGACAACACTCACCCTCTCACCAACACAGTAGGCCAGGGTGACAACACTGACCCTCTCACCAACACAGTAGGCCAGGGAGACAACACTGACCCTCTCACCAACACAGTAGGCCAGGGTGACAACACTCACCCTCTCACCAACACAGTAGGCCAGGGTGACCACACTCACCCTCTCACCAACACAGTAGGCCAGGGAGGCAACACTCACCCTCTCACCAACACAGTAGGCCAGGGTGACAACACTCACCCTCTCACCAACACAGTAGGCCAGGGTGACAACACTCACCCTCTCACCAACACAGTAGGCCAGGGAGGCAACACTCACCCTCTGACCAACACAGTAGGCCAGGGTGACCACACTCACCCTCTCACCAACACTGTAGGCCAGGGAGGCAACACTCACCCTCTCACCAACACAGTAGGCCAGAGTGACAACACTCACCCTCTCACCAATACAGAAGGCCAGGGAGGCAACACTCTCCCTCTCACCAATAATGTAGACCAGGGAGGCAACACTGACCCTCTCACCAACACAGTAGGCCAGGGAGGCAACACTATCCCTCTCACCAACACAGTAGGCCAGGGTGACAACACTCACCCTCTCACCAACACAGTAGGCCAGGGAGGCAACACTCACCCTCTCACCAACACTGTAGGCCAGGGAGGCAACACTCTCTCTCTCACCAACACAGTAGGCCAGGGTGACAACACTCACCCTCTCACCAACACAGTAGGCCAGGGAGGCAACACTGACCCTCTCACCAACACAGTAGGCCAGGGAGGCAACACTCACCCTCTCACCAACACAGTAGGCCAGGGAGACAACACTGACCCTCTCACCAACACAGTAGGCCAGGGTGACAACACTCACCCTCTCACCAACACAGTAGGCCAGGGTGACCACACTCACCCTCTCACCAACACAGTAGGCCAGGGAGGCAACACTCACCCTCTCACCAACACAGTAGGCCAGAGTGACAACACTCACCCTCTCACCAACACAGTAGGCCAGGGAGGCAACACTCTCCCTCTCACCAATAATGTAGACCAGGGAGGCAACACTGACCCTGTCACCAACACAGTAGGCCAGGGAGGCAACACTCACCCTCTCACCAACACAGTAGGCCAGGGTGACAACACTCACCCTCTCACCAACACAGTAGGCCAGGGAGGCAACACTCTCCCTCTCACCAATAATGTAGACCAGGGAGACAACACTGACCCTCTCACCAACACAGTAGGCCAGGGTGACCACACTCACCCTCTTACCAACACAGTAGGCCAGTGTGACAACACTCACCCTCTCACCAACACAGTAGGCCAGGGTGACCACACTCACCCTCTCACCAACACAGTAGGCCAGGGAGGCAACACTCACCCTCTCACCAACACAGTAGGCCAGGGAGACAACACTGACCCTCTCACCAACACAGTAGGCCAGGGTGACAACACTCACCCTTTCACCAACACAGTAGGCCAGGGTGACAATACTCACCCTCTCACCAACACAGTAGGCCAGGGAGGCAACACTCACCCTCTCACCAACACAGTAGGCCAGGGAGACAACACTGACCCTCTCACCAACACAGTAGGCCAGGGAGGACACACTGACCCTCTCACCAACACAGTAGGCCAGGAAGGCAACACTGACCCTCTCACCAACACAGTAGGCCAGGGAGACAACACTGACCCTCTCACCAACACAGTAGGCCAGGGAGGACACACTGACCCTCTCACCAACACAGTAGGCCAGGGAGGCAACACTGACCCTCTCACCAACACAGTAGGCCAGGGTGACAACACTCACCCTCTCACCAACACAGTAGGCCAGGGAGGCAACACTCACCCTCTCACCAACACAGTAGGCCAGGGTGACCACACTCACCCTCTTACCAACACAGTCGGCCAGTGTGACAACACTCACCCTCTAACCAACACAGTAGGCCAGGGTGACCACACTCACCCTCTCACCAACACAGTAGGCCAGGGTGACAACACTCACCCTCTCACCAACACAGTAGGCCAGGGAGACAACACTCACCCTCTCACCAACACAGTAGGCCAGGGTGACCACACTGACCCTCTCACCAACACAGTAGGCCAGGGTGACCACATTCACCCTCTCACCAACACAGTAGGCCAGGGTGACAACACTTACCCTCTCACCAACACAGTAGGCCAGGGTGACCACACTCACCCTCTCACCAACACAGTAGGCCAGGGTGACCACACTCACCCTCTCACCAACACAGTAGGCCAGGGAGGCAACACTCACCCTCTCACCAACACAGTAGGCCAGGGAGACAACACAGTAGGCCAGGGTGACCACACTCACCCCTCTCACCAACACAGTAGGCCAGGGTGACAAAACCCAGCCTCTCTCCAACACAGTAGGCCAGGGTGACAACACTGACCCTCTCACCAACACAGTAGGCCAGGGTGACAACACTCACCCTTTCACCAACACAGTAGGCCAGGGTGACAATACTCACCCTCTCACCAACACAGTAGGCCAGGGAGGCAACACTCACCCTCTCACCAACACAGTAGGCCAGGGAGACAACACTGACCCTCTCACCAACACAGTAGGCCAGGGAGGACACACTGACCCTCTCACCAACACAGTAGGCCAGGAAGGCAACACTGACCCTCTCACCAACACAGTAGGCCAGGGAGACAACACTGACCCTCTCACCAACACAGTAGGCCAGGGAGGACACACTGACCCTCTCACCAACACAGTAGGCCAGGGAGGCAACACTGACCCTCTCACCAACACAGTAGGCCAGGGTGACAACACTCACCCTCTCACCAACACAGTAGGCCAGGGAGGCAACACTCACCCTCTCACCAACACAGTAGGCCAGGGTGACCACACTCACCCTCTCACCAACACAGTAGGCCAGGGAGGCAACACTCACCCTCTCACCAACACAGTAGGCCAAAGTGACAACACTCACCCTCTCACCAACACAGTAGGCCAGGGAGGCAACACTCTCCCTCTCACCAATAATGTAGACCAGGGAGGCAACACTGACCCTGTCACCAACACAGTAGGCCAGGGAGGCAACACTCACCCTCTCACCAACACAGTAGGCCAGGGTGACAACACTCACCCTCTCACCAACACAGTAGGCCAGGGAGGCAACACTCTCCCTCTCACCAATAATGTAGACCAGGGAGACAACACTGACCCTCTCACCAACACAGTAGGCCAGGGTGACCACACTCACCCTCTTACCAACACAGTAGGCCAGTGTGACAACACTCACCCTCTCACCAACACAGTAGGCCAGGGTGACCACACTCACCCTCTCACCAACACAGTAGGCCAGGGTGACCACACTCACCCTCTCACCAACACAGTAGGCCAGGGAGGCAACACTCACCCTCTCACCAACACAGTAGGCCAGGGAGACAACACAGTAGGCCAGGGTGACCACACTCACCCCTCTCACCAACACAGTAGGCCAGGGTGACAACACCCAGCCTCTCACCAACACAGTAGGCCAGGGTGACAACACTGACCCTCTCACCAACACAGTAGGCCAGGGTGACAACACTCACCCTTTCACCAACACAGTAGGCCAGGGTGACAATACTCACCCTCTCACCAACACAGTATGCCAGGGTGACAACACTGACCCTCTCACCAACACAGTAGGCCAGGGTGACAACACTCACCCTCTCACCAACACAGTAGGCCAGGGTGACAACACTGACCCTCTCACCAACACAGTAGGCCAGGGAGACAACACTGACCCTCTCACCAACACAGTAGGCCAGGGTGACAACACTCACCCTCTCACCAACACAGTAGGCCAAGGGTGACCACACTCACCCTCTCACCAACACAGTAGGCCAGGGAGGCAACACTCACCCTCTCACCAACACAGTAGGCTAGGGAGACCACACTCACCCTCTCACCAACACAGTAGGCCAGGGTGACAACACTCACCCTCTCACAAACACAGTAGGCCAGGGAGACAACACTCACCCTCTCACCAACACAGTAGGCCAGGGTGACCACACTGACCCTCTCACCAACACAGTAGGCCAGGGTGACCACATTCACCCTCTCACCAACACAGTAGGCCAGGGTGACAACACTCACCCTCTCACCAACACAGTAGGCCAGGGTGACCACACTCACCCTCTCACCAACACAGTAGGCCAGGGTGACCACACTCACCCTCTCACTAACACAGTAGGCCAGGGAGGCAACACTCACCCTCTCACCAACACAGTAGGCCAGGGAGACAACACAGTAGGCCAGGGTGACCACACTCACCCCTCTCACCAACACAGTAGGCCAGGGTGACAACACCCAGCCTCTCACCAACACAGTAGGCCAGGGTGACAACACTGACCCTCTCATCAACACAGTAGGCCAGGGTGACAACACTCACCCTTTCACCAACACAGTAGGCCAGGGTGACAACACTCACCCTCTCACCAACACAGTATGCCAGGGTGACAACACTGACCCTCTCACCAACACAGTAGGCCAGGGTGACAACACTCACCCTCTCACCAACACAGTAGGCCAGGGTGACAACACTGACCCTCTCACCAACACAGTAGGCCAGGGAGACAACACTGACCCTCTCACCAACACAGTAGGCCAGGGTGACAACACTCACCCTCTCACCAACACAGTAGGCCAGGGTGACCACACTCACCCTCTCACCAACACAGTAGGCCAGGGAGGCAACACTCACCCTCTCACCAACACAGTAGGCCAGGGTGACAACACTCACCCTCTCACCAACACAGTAGGCCAGGGTGACAACACTCACCCTCTCACCAACACAGTAGGCCAGGGAGGCAACACTCACCCTCTGACCAACACAGTAGGCCAGGGTGACCACACTCACCCTCTCACCAACACTGTAGGCCAGGGAGGCAACACTCACCCTCTCACCAACACAGTAGGCCAGAGTGACAACACTCACCCTCTCACCAATACAGTAAGGCCAGGGAGGCAACACTCTCCCTCTCACCAATAATGTAGACCAGGGAGGCAACACTGACCCTCTCACCAACACAGTAGGCCAGGGAGGCAACACTATCCCTCTCACCAACACAGTAGGCCAGGGTGACAACACTCACCCTCTCACCAACACAGTAGGCCAGGGAGGCAACACTCACCCTCTCACCAACACTGTAGGCCAGGGAGGCAACACTCTCTCTCTCACCAACACAGTAGGCCAGGGTGACAACACTCACCCTCTCACCAACACAGTAGGCCAGGGAGGCAACACTGACCCTCTCACCAACACAGTAGGCCAGGGAGGCAACACTCACCCTCTCACCAACACAGTAGGCCAGGGAGACAACACTGACCCTCTCACCAACACAGTAGGCCAGGGTGACAACACTCACCCTCTCACCAACACAGTAGGCCAGGGTGACCACACTCACCCTCTCACCAACACAGTAGGCCAGGGAGGCAACACTCACCCTCTCACCAACACAGTAGGCCAGAGTGACAACACTCACCCTCTCACCAACACAGTAGGCCAGGGAGGCAACACTCTCCCTCTCACCAATAATGTAGACCAGGGAGGCAACACTGACCCTGTCACCAACACAGTAGGCCAGGGAGGCAACACTCACCCTCTCACCAACACAGTAGGCCAGGGTGACAACACTCACCCTCTCACCAACACAGTAGGCCAGGGAGGCAACACTCTCCCTCTCACCAATAATGTAGACCAGGGAGACAACACTGACCCTCTCACCAACACAGTAGGCCAGGGTGACCACACTCACCCTCTTACCAACACAGTAGGCCAGTGTGACAACACTCACCCTCTCACCAACACAGTAGGCCAGGGTGACCACACTCACCCTCTCACCAACACAGTAGGCCAGGGAGGCAACACTCACCCTCTCACCAACACAGTAGGCCAGGGAGACAACACTGACCCTCTCACCAACACAGTAGGCCAGGGTGACAACACTCACCCTTTCACCAACACAGTAGGCCAGGGTGACAATACTCACCCTCTCACCAACACAGTAGGCCAGGGAGGCAACACTCACCCTCTCACCAACACAGTAGGCCAGGGAGACAACACTGACCCTCTCACCAACACAGTAGGCCAGGGAGGACACACTGACCCTCTCACCAACACAGTAGGCCAGGAAGGCAACACTGACCCTCTCACCAACACAGTAGGCCAGGGAGACAACACTGACCCTCTCACCAACACAGTAGGCCAGGGAGGACACACTGACCCTCTCACCAACACAGTAGGCCAGGGAGGCAACACTGACCCTCTCACCAACACAGTAGGCCAGGGTGACAACACTCACCCTCTCACCAACACAGTAGGCCAGGGAGGCAACACTCACCCTCTCACCAACACAGTAGGCCAGGGTGACCACACTCACCCTCTCACCAACACAGTAGGCCAGGGAGGCAACACTCACCCTCTCACCAACACAGTAGGCCAGAGTGACAACACTCACCCTCTCACCAACACAGTAGGCCAGGGAGGCAACACTCTCCCTCTCACCAATAATGTAGACCAGGGAGGCAACACTGACCCTGTCACCAACACAGTAGGCCAGGGAGGCAACACTCACCCTCTCACCAACACAGTAGGCCAGGGTGACAACACTCACCCTCTCACCAACACAGTAGGCCAGGGAGGCAACACTCTCCCTCTCACCAATAATGTAGACCAGGGAGACAACACTGACCCTCTCACCAACACAGTAGGCCAGGGTGACCACACTCACCCTCTTACCAACACAGTAGGCCAGTGTGACAACACTCACCCTCTCACCAACACAGTAGGCCAGGGTGACCACACTCACCCTCTCACCAACACAGTAGGCCAGGGTGACCACACTCACCCTCTCACCAACACAGTAGGCCTGGGAGGCAACACTCACCCTCTCACCAACACAGTAGGCCAGGGAGACAACACAGTAGGCCAGGGTGACCACACTCACCCCTCTCACCAACACAGTAGGCCAGGGTGACAACACCCAGCCTCTCACCAACACAGTAGGCCAGGGTGACAACACTGACCCTCTCACCAACACAGTAGGCCAGGGTGACAACACTCACCCTTTCACCAACACAGTAGGCCAGGGTGACAATACTCACCCTCTCACCAACACAGTATGCCAGGGTGACAACACTGACCCTCTCACCAACACAGTAGGCCAGGGTGACAACACTCACCCTCTCACCAACACAGTAGGCCAGGGTGACAACACTGACCCTCTCACCAACACAGTAGGCCAGGGAGACAACACTGACCCTCTCACCAACACAGTAGGCCAGGGTGACAACACTCACCCTCTCACCAACACAGTAGGCCAAGGGTGACCACACTCACCCTCTCACCAACACAGTAGGCCAGGGAGGCAACACTCACCCTCTCACCAACACAGTAGGCTAGGGAGACCACACTCACCCTCTCACCAACACAGTAGGCCAGGGTGACAACACTCACCCTCTCACCAACACAGTAGGCCAGGGAGACAACACTCACCCTCTCACCAACACAGTAGGCCAGGGTGACCACACTGACCCTCTCACCAACACAGTAGGCCAGGGTGACCACATTCACCCTCTCACCAACACAGTAGGCCAGGGTGACAACACTCACCCTCTCACCAACACAGTAGGCCAGGGTGACCACACTCACCCTCTCACCAACACAGTAGGCCAGGGTGACCACACTCACCCTCTCACTAACACAGTAGGCCAGGGAGGCAACACTCACCCTCTCACCAACACAGTAGGCCAGGGAGACAACACAGTAGGCCAGGGTGACCACACTCACCCCTCTCACCAACACAGTAGGCCAGGGTGACAACACCCAGCCTCTCACCAACACAGTAGGCCAGGGTGACAACACTGACCCTCTCATCAACACAGTAGGCCAGGGTGACAACACTCACCCTTTCACCAACACAGTAGGCCAGGGTGACAACACTCACCCTCTCACCAACACAGTATGCCAGGGTGACAACACTGACCCTCTCACCAACACAGTAGGCCAGGGTGACAACACTCACCCTCTCACCAACACAGTAGGCCAGGGTGACAACACTGACCCTCTCACCAACACAGTAGGCCAGGGAGACAACACTGACCCTCTCACCAACACAGTAGGCCAGGGTGACAACACTCACCCTCTCACCAACACAGTAGGCCAGGGTGACCACACTCACCCTCTCACCAACACAGTAGGCCAGGGAGGCAACACTCACCCTCTCACCAACACAGTAGGCCAGGGTGACAACACTCACCCTCTCACCAACACAGTAGGCCAGGGTGACAACACTCACCCTCTCACCAACACAGTAGGCCAGGGAGGCAACACTCACCCTCTCACCAACACAGTAGGCCAGGGTGACCACACTCACCCTCTCACCAACACTGTAGGCCAGGGAGGCAACACTCACCCTCTCACCAACACAGTAGGCCAGAGTGACAACACTCACCCTCTCACCAATACAGTAGGCCAGGGAGGCAACACTCTCCCTCTCACCAATAATGTAGACCAGGGAGGCAACACTGACCCTCTCACCAACACAGTAGGCCAGGGAGGCAACACTATCCCTCTCACCAACACAGTAGGCCAGGGTGACAACACTCACCCTCTCACCAACACAGTAGGCCAGGGAGGCAACACTCACCCTCTCACCAACACTGTAGGCCAGGGAGGCAACACTCTCTCTCTCACCAACACAGTAGGCCAGGGTGACAACACTCACCCTCTCACCAACACAGTAGGCCAGGGAGGCAACACTGACCCTCTCACCAACACAGTAGGCCAGGGAGGCAACACTCACCCTCTCACCAACACAGTAGGCCAGGGAGACAACACTGACCCTCTCACCAACACAGTAGGCCAGGGTGACAACACTCACCCTCTCACCAACACAGTAGGCCAGGGTGACCACACTCACCCTCTCACCAACACAGTAGGCCAGGGAGGCAACACTCACCCTCTCACCAACACAGTAGGCCAGAGTGACAACACTCACCCTCTCACCAACACAGTAGGCCAGGGAGGCAACACTCTCCCTCTCACCAATAATGTAGACCAGGGAGGCAACACTGACCCTGTCACCAACACAGTAGGCCAGGGAGGCAACACTCACCCTCTCACCAACACAGTAGGCCAGGGTGACAACACTCACCCTCTCACCAACACAGTAGGCCAGGGAGGCAACACTCTCCCTCTCACCAATAATGTAGACCAGGGAGACAACACTGACCCTCTCACCAACACAGTAGGCCAGGGTGACCACACTCACCCTCTTACCAACACAGTAGGCCAGTGTGACAACACTCACCCTCTCACCAACACAGTAGGCCAGGGTGACCACACTCACCCTCTCACCAACACAGTAGGCCAGGGTGACCACACTCACCCTCTCACCAACACAGTAGGCCAGGGAGGCAACACTCACCCTCTCACCAACACAGTAGGCCAGGGAGACAACACAGTAGGCCAGGGTGACCACACTCACCCCTCTCACCAACACAGTAGGCCAGGGTGACAACACCCAGCCTCTCACCAACACAGTAGGCCAGGGTGACAACACTGACCCTCTCACCAACACAGTAGGCCAGGTTGACAACACTCACCCTTTCACCAACACAGTAGGCCAGGGTGACAATACTCACCCTCTCACCAACACAGTATGCCAGGGTGACAACACTGACCCTCTCACCAACACAGTAGGCCAGGGTGACAACACTCACCCTCTCACCAACACAGTAGGCCAGGGTGACAACACTGACCCTCTCACCAACACAGTAGGCCAGGGAGACAACACTGACCCTCTCACCAACACAGTAGGCCAGGGTGACAACACTCACCCTCTCACCAACACAGTAGGCCAAGGGTGACCACACTCACCCTCTCACCAACACAGTAGGCCAGGGAGGCAACACTCACCCTCTCACCAACACAGTAGGCTAGGGAGACCACACTCACCCTCTCACCAACACAGTAGGCCAGGGTGACAACACTCACCCTCTCACCAACACAGTAGGCCAGGGAGACAACACTCACCCTCTCACCAACACAGTAGGCCAGGGTGACCACACTGACCCTCTCACCAACACAGTAGGCCAGGGTGACCACATTCACCCTCTCACCAACACAGTAGGCCAGGGTGACAACACTCACCCTCTCACCAACACAGTAGGCCAGGGTGACCACACTCACCCTCTCACCAACACAGTAGGCCAGGGTGACCACACTCACCCTCTCACTAACACAGTAGGCCAGGGAGGCAACACTCACCCTCTCACCAACACAGTAGGCCAGGGAGACAACACAGTAGGCCAGGGTGACCACACTCACCCCTCTCACCAACACAGTAGGCCAGGGTGACAACACCCAGCCTCTCACCAACACAGTAGGCCAGGGTGACAACACTGACCCTCTCATCAACACAGTAGGCCAGGGTGACAACACTCACCCTTTCACCAACACAGTAGGCCAGGGTGACAACACTCACCCTCTCACCAACACAGTATGCCAGGGTGACAACACTGACCCTCTCACCAACACAGTAGGCCAGGGTGACAACACTCACCCTCTCACCAACACAGTAGGCCAGGGTGACAACACTGACCCTCTCACCAACACAGTAGGCCAGGGAGACAACACTGACCCTCTCACCAACACAGTAGGCCAGGGTGACAACACTCACCCTCTCACCAACACAGTAGGCCAGGGTGACCACACTCACCCTCTCACCAACACAGTAGGCCAGGGAGGCAACACTCACCCTCTCACCAACACAGTAGGCCAGGGTGACAACACTCACCCTCTCACCAACACAGTAGGCCAGGGTGACAACACTCACCCTCTCACCAACACAGTAGGCCAGGGAGGCAACACTCACCCTCTCACCAACACAGTAGGCCAGGGTGACCACACTCACCCTCTCACCAACACTGTAGGCCAGGGAGGCAACACTCACCCTCTCACCAACACAGTAGGCCAGAGTGACAACACTCACCCTCTCACCAATACAGTAGGCCAGGGAGGCAACACTCTCCCTCTCACCAATAATGTAGACCAGGGAGGCAACACTGACCCTCTCACCAACACAGTAGGCCAGGGAGGCAACACTATCCCTCTCACCAACACAGTAGGCCAGGGTGACAACACTCACCCTCTCACCAACACAGTAGGCCAGGGAGGCAACACTCACCCTCTCACCAACACTGTAGGCCAGGGAGGCAACACTCTCTCTCTCACCAACACAGTAGGCCAGGGTGACAACACTCACCCTCTCACCAACACAGTAGGCCAGGGAGGCAACACTGACCCTCTCACCAACACAGTAGGCCAGGGAGGCAACACTCACCCTCTCACCAACACAGTAGGCCAGGGAGACAACACTGACCCTCTCACCAACACAGTAGGCCAGGGAGACAACACTGACCCTCTCACCAACACAGTAGGCCAGGGAGGCAACACTCTCCCTCTCACCAATAATGTAGACCAGGGAGACAACACTGACCCTCTCACCAACACAGTAGGCCAGTGTGACAACACTCACCCTCTCACCAACACAGTAGGCCAGGGAGACCACACTCACCCTCTCACCAACACAGTAGGCCAGGGTGACAACACTCACCCTCTCACCAACACAGTAGGCCAGGGAGACAACACTCACCCTCTCACCAACACAGTAGGCCAGGGTGACCACACTGACCCTCTCACCAACACAGTAGGCCAGGGAGACAACACTCACCCTCTCACCAACACAGTAGGCCAGGGTGACCACACTGACCCTCTCACCAACACAGTAGGCCAGGGTGACCACATTCACCCTCTCACCAACACAGTAGGCCAGGGTGACCACACTCACCCTCTCACCAACACAGTAGGCCAGTGTGACAACACTCACCCTCTCACCAACACAGTAGGCCAGGGTGACAACACTCACCCTCTCACCAACACAGTAGGCCAGGGTGACCACACTCACCCTCTCACCAACACAGTAGGCCAGGGAGGCAACACTCACCCTCTCACCAACACAGTAGGCCAGGGTGACAACACTCACCCTCTCACCAACACAGTAGGCCAGGGTGACCACACTCACCCTCTCACCAACACAGTAGGCCAGGGTGACCACACTCACCCTCTCACCAACACAGTAGGCCTGGGAGGCAACACTCACCCTCTCACCAACACAGTAGGCCAGGGAGACAACACAGTAGGCCAGGGTGACCACACTCACCCCTCTCACCAACACAGTAGGCCAGGGTGACAACACCCAGCCTCTCACCAACACAGTAGGCCAGGGTGACAACACTGACCCTCTCACCAACACAGTAGGCCAGGGTGACAACACTCACCCTTTCACCAACACAGTAGGCCAGGGTGACAATACTCACCCTCTCACCAACACAGTATGCCAGGGTGACAACACTGACCCTCTCACCAACACAGTAGGCCAGGGTGACAACACTCACCCTCTCACCAACACAGTAGGCCAGGGTGACAACACTGACCCTCTCACCAACACAGTAGGCCAGGGAGACAACACTGACCCTCTCACCAACACAGTAGGCCAGGGTGACAACACTCACCCTCTCACCAACACAGTAGGCCAAGGGTGACCACACTCACCCTCTCACCAACACAGTAGGCCAGGGAGGCAACACTCACCCTCTCACCAACACAGTAGGCTAGGGAGACCACACTCACCCTCTCACCAACACAGTAGGCCAGGGTGACAACACTCACCCTCTCACCAACACAGTAGGCCAGGGAGACAACACTCACCCTCTCACCAACACAGTAGGCCAGGGTGACCACACTGACCCTCTCACCAACACAGTAGGCCAGGGTGACCACATTCACCCTCTCACCAACACAGTAGGCCAGGGTGACAACACTCACCCTCTCACCAACACAGTAGGCCAGGGTGACCACACTCACCCTCTCACCAACACAGTAGGCCAGGGTGACCACACTCACCCTCTCACTAACACAGTAGGCCAGGGAGGCAACACTCACCCTCTCACCAACACAGTAGGCCAGGGAGACAACACAGTAGGCCAGGGTGACCACACTCACCCCTCTCACCAACACAGTAGGCCAGGGTGACAACACCCAGCCTCTCACCAACACAGTAGGCCAGGGTGACAACACTGACCCTCTCATCAACACAGTAGGCCAGGGTGACAACACTCACCCTTTCACCAACACAGTAGGCCAGGGTGACAACACTCACCCTCTCACCAACACAGTATGCCAGGGTGACAACACTGACCCTCTCACCAACACAGTAGGCCAGGGTGACAACACTCACCCTCTCACCAACACAGTAGGCCAGGGTGACAACACTGACCCTCTCACCAACACAGTAGGCCAGGGAGACAACACTGACCCTCTCACCAACACAGTAGGCCAGGGTGACAACACTCACCCTCTCACCAACACAGTAGGCCAGGGTGACCACACTCACCCTCTCACCAACACAGTAGGCCAGGGAGGCAACACTCACCCTCTCACCAACACAGTAGGCCAGGGTGACAACACTCACCCTCTCACCAACACAGTAGGCCAGGGTGACAACACTCACCCTCTCACCAACACAGTAGGCCAGGGAGGCAACACTCACCCTCTCACCAACACAGTAGGCCAGGGTGACCACACTCACCCTCTCACCAACACTGTAGGCCAGGGAGGCAACACTCACCCTCTCACCAACACAGTAGGCCAGAGTGACAACACTCACCCTCTCACCAATACAGTAGGCCAGGGAGGCAACACTCTCCCTCTCACCAATAATGTAGACCAGGGAGGCAACACTGACCCTCTCACCAACACAGTAGGCCAGGGAGGCAACACTATCCCTCTCACCAACACAGTAGGCCAGGGTGACAACACTCACCCTCTCACCAACACAGTAGGCCAGGGAGGCAACACTCACCCTCTCACCAACACTGTAGGCCAGGGAGGCAACACTCTCTCTCTCACCAACACAGTAGGCCAGGGTGACAACACTCACCCTCTCACCAACACAGTAGGCCAGGGAGGCAACACTGACCCTCTCACCAACACAGTAGGCCAGGGAGGCAACACTCACCCTCTCACCAACACAGTAGGCCAGGGAGACAACACTGACCCTCTCACCAACACAGTAGGCCAGGGTGACAACACTCACCCTCTCACCAACACAGTAGGCCAGGGTGACCACACTCACCCTCTCACCAACACAGTAGGCCAGGGAGGCAACACTCACCCTCTCACCAACACAGTAGGCCAGAGTGACAACACTCACCCTCTCACCAACACAGTAGGCCAGGGAGGCAACACTCTCCCTCTCACCAATAATGTAGACCAGGGAGGCAACACTGACCCTGTCACCAACACAGTAGGCCAGGGAGGCAACACTCACCCTCTCACCAACACAGTAGGCCAGGGTGACAACACTCACCCTCTCACCAACACAGTAGGCCAGGGAGGCAACACTCTCCCTCTCACCAATAATGTAGACCAGGGAGACAACACTGACCCTCTCACCAACACAGTAGGCCAGGGTGACCACACTCACCCTCTTACCAACACAGTAGGCCAGTGTGACAACACTCACCCTCTCACCAACACAGTAGGCCAGGGTGACCACACTCACCCTCTCACCAACACAGTAGGCCAGGGTGACCACACTCACCCTCTCACCAACACAGTAGGCCAGGGAGGCAACACTCACCCTCTCACCAACACAGTAGGCCAGGGAGACAACACAGTAGGCCAGGGTGACCACACTCACCCCTCTCACCAACACAGTAGGCCAGGGTGACAACACCCAGCCTCTCACCAACACAGTAGGCCAGGGTGACAACACTGACCCTCTCACCAACACAGTAGGCCAGGTTGACAACACTCACCCTTTCACCAACACAGTAGGCCAGGGTGACAATACTCACCCTCTCACCAACACAGTATGCCAGGGTGACAACACTGACCCTCTCACCAACACAGTAGGCCAGGGTGACAACACTCACCCTCTCACCAACACAGTAGGCCAGGGTGACAACACTGACCCTCTCACCAACACAGTAGGCCAGGGAGACAACACTGACCCTCTCACCAACACAGTAGGCCAGGGTGACAACACTCACCCTCTCACCAACACAGTAGGCCAAGGGTGACCACACTCACCCTCTCACCAACACAGTAGGCCAGGGAGGCAACACTCACCCTCTCACCAACACAGTAGGCTAGGGAGACCACACTCACCCTCTCACCAACACAGTAGGCCAGGGTGACAACACTCACCCTCTCACCAACACAGTAGGCCAGGGAGACAACACTCACCCTCTCACCAACACAGTAGGCCAGGGTGACCACACTGACCCTCTCACCAACACAGTAGGCCAGGGTGACCACATTCACCCTCTCACCAACACAGTAGGCCAGGGTGACAACACTCACCCTCTCACCAACACAGTAGGCCAGGGTGACCACACTCACCCTCTCACCAACACAGTAGGCCAGGGTGACCACACTCACCCTCTCACTAACACAGTAGGCCAGGGAGGCAACACTCACCCTCTTACCAACACAGTAGGCCAGGGAGACAACACAGTAGGCCAGGGTGACCACACTCACCCCTCTCACCAACACAGTAGGCCAGGGTGACAACACCCAGCCTCTCACCAACACAGTAGGCCAGGGTGACAACACTGACCCTCTCATCAACACAGTAGGCCAGGGTGACAACACTCACCCTTTCACCAACACAGTAGGCCAGGGTGACAACACTCACCCTCTCACCAACACAGTATGCCAGGGTGACAACACTGACCCTCTCACCAACACAGTAGGCCAGGGTGACAACACTCACCCTCTCACCAACACAGTAGGCCAGGGTGACAACACTGACCCTCTCACCAACACAGTAGGCCAGGGAGACAACACTGACCCTCTCACCAACACAGTAGGCCAGGGTGACAACACTCACCCTCTCACCAACACAGTAGGCCAGGGTGACCACACTCACCCTCTCACCAACACAGTAGGCCAGGGAGGCAACACTCACCCTCTCACCAACACAGTAGGCCAGGGTGACAACACTCACCCTCTCACCAACACAGTAGGCCAGGGTGACAACACTCACCCTCTCACCAACACAGTAGGCCAGGGAGGCAACACTCACCCTCTCACCAACACAGTAGGCCAGGGTGACCACACTCACCCTCTCACCAACACTGTAGGCCAGGGAGGCAACACTCACCCTCTCACCAACACAGTAGGCCAGAGTGACAACACTCACCCTCTCACCAATACAGTAGGCCAGGGAGGCAACACTCTCCCTCTCACCAATAATGTAGACCAGGGAGGCAACACTGACCCTCTCACCAACACAGTAGGCCAGGGAGGCAACACTATCCCTCTCACCAACACAGTAGGCCAGGGTGACAACACTCACCCTCTCACCAACACAGTAGGCCAGGGAGGCAACACTCACCCTCTCACCAACACTGTAGGCCAGGGAGGCAACACTCTCTCTCTCACCAACACAGTAGGCCAGGGTGACAACACTCACCCTCTCACCAACACAGTAGGCCAGGGAGGCAACACTGACCCTCTCACCAACACAGTAGGCCAGGGAGGCAACACTCACCCTCTCACCAACACAGTAGGCCAGGGAGACAACACTGACCCTCTCACCAACACAGTAGGCCAGGGAGACAACACTGACCCTCTCACCAACACAGTAGGCCAGGGAGGCAACACTCTCCCTCTCACCAATAATGTAGACCAGGGAGACAACACTGACCCTCTCACCAACACAGTAGGCCAGTGTGACAACACTCACCCTCTCACCAACACAGTAGGCCAGGGAGACCACACTCACCCTCTCACCAACACAGTAGGCCAGGGTGACAACACTCACCCTCTCACCAACACAGTAGGCCAGGGAGACAACACTCACCCTCTCACCAACACAGTAGGCCAGGGTGACCACACTGACCCTCTCACCAACACAGTAGGCCAGGGAGACAACACTCACCCTCTCACCAACACAGTAGGCCAGGGTGACCACACTGACCCTCTCACCAACACAGTAGGCCAGGGTGACCACATTCACCCTCTCACCAACACAGTAGGCCAGGGTGACCACACTCACCCTCTCACCAACACAGTAGGCCAGTGTGACAACACTCACCCTCTCACCAACACAGTAGGCCAGGGTGACAACACTCACCCTCTCACCAACACAGTAGGCCAGGGTGACCACACTCACCCTCTCACCAACACAGTAGGCCAGGGAGGCAACACTCACCCTCTCACCAACACAGTAGGCCAGGGTGACAACACTCACCCTCTCACCAACACAGTAGGCCAAGGTGACAACACTCACCCTCTCACCAACACAGTAGGCCAGGGAGGCAACACTCACCCTCTCACCAACACAGTAGGCCAGGGTGACCACACTCACCCTCTCACCAACACAGTAGGCCAGGGAGGCAACACTCACCCTCTCACCAACACAGTAGGCCAGAGTGACAACACTCACCCTCTCACCAACACAGTAGGCCAGGGAGGCAACACTCTCCCTCTCACCAATAATGTAGACCAGGGAGGCAACACTGACCCTCTCACCAACACAGTAGGCCAGGGAGGCAACACTATCCCTCTCACCAACACAGTAGGCCAGGGTGACAACACTCACCCTCTCACCAACACAGTAGGCCAGGGAGGCAACACTCTCTCTCTCACCAACACAGTAGGCCAGGGTGACAACACTCACCCTCTCACCAACACTGTAGGCCAGGGAGGCAACACTCTCTCTCTCACCAACACAGTAGGCCAGGGTGACAACACTCACCCTCTCACCAACACAGTAGGCCAGGGAGGCACCACTCACCCTCTCACCAACACAGTAGGCCAGGGAGGCAACACTCACCCTCTCACCAACACAGTAGGCCAGGGAGACAACACTGACCCTCTCACCAACACAGTACGCCAGGGTGACAACACTCACCCTCTCACCAACACAGTAGGCCAGGGAGGCAACACTCTCCCTCTCACCAATAATGTAGACCAGGGAGACAACACTGACCCTCTCACCAACACAGTAGGCCAGGGTGACCACACTCACCCTCTTACCAACACAGTAGGCCAGTGTGACAACACTCACCCTCTCACCAATACAGTAGGCCAGGGTGACCACACTCACCCTCTCACCAACACAGTAGGCCAGGGTGACAACACTCACCCTCTCACCAACACAGTAGGCCAGGGAGACAACACTCACCCTCTCACCAACACAGTAGGCCAGGGTGACCACACTGACCCTCTCACCAACACAGTAGGCCAGGGTGACCACATTCACCCTCTCACCAACACAGTAGGCCAGGGTGACAACACTCACCCTCTCACCAACACAGTAGGCCAGGGTGACCACACTCACCCTCTCACCAACACAGTAGGCCAGGGTGACCACACTCACCCTCTCACCAACACAGTAGGCCAGGGAGGCAACACTCACCCTCTCACCAACACAGTAGGCAAGGGAGACAACACAGTAGGCCAGGGTGACCACACTCACTCCTCTCACCAACACAGTAGGCCAGGGTGACAACACCCAGCCTCTCACCAACACAGTAGGCCAGGGTGACAACACTGACCCTCTCACCAACACAGTAGGCCAGGGTGACAACACTCACCCTTTCACCAACACAGTAGGCCAGGGTGACAATACTCACCCTCTCACCAACACAGTAGGCCAGGGAGGCAACACTCACCCTCTCACCAACACAGTAGGCCAGGGAGACAACACTGACCCTCTCACCAACACAGTAGGCCAGGGAGGACACACTGACCCTCTCACCAACACAGTAGGCCAGGAAGGCAACACTGACTCTCTCACCAACACAGTAGGCCAGGGAGGCAACACTCACCCTCTCACTAACACAGTAGGCCAGAGTGACAACACTCACCCTCTCACCAACACAGTAGGCCAGGGAGGCAACACTCTCCCTCTCACCAATAATGTAGACCAGGGAGGCAACACTGACCCTCTCACCAACACAGTAGGCCAGGGAGGCAACACTATCCCTCTCACCAACACAGTAGGCCAGGGTGACAACACTCACCCTCTCACCAACACAGTAGGCCAGGGAGGCAACACTCACCCTCTCACCAACACTGTAGGCCAGGGAGGCAACACTCTCTCTCTCACCAAGACAGTAGGCCAGGGTGACAACACTCACCCTCTCACCAACACAGTAGGCCAGGGAGGCAACACTCACCCTCTCACCAACACAGTAGGCCAGGGAGGCAACACTCACCCTCTCACCAACACAGTAGGCCAGGGAGACAACACTGACCCTCTCACCAACACAGTAGGCCAGGGTGACAACACTCACCCTCTCACCAACACAGTAGGCCAGGGAGGCAACACTCTCCCTCTCACCAATAATGTAGACCAGGGTGACAACACTCACCCTCTCACCAACACAGTAGGCCAGGGTGACCACACTCACCCTCTCACCAACACAGTAGGCCAGTGTGACAACACTCACCCTCTCACCAACACAGTAGGCCAGGGAGACAACACTGACCCTCTCACCAACACAGTACGCCAGGGTGACAACACTCACCCTCTCACCAACACAGTAGGCCAGGGTGACCACACTCACCCTCTCACCAACACAGTAGGTCCAGGGAGGCAACACTCACCCTCTCACCAACACAGTAGGCCAGGGTGACCACACTCACCCTCTCACCAACACAGTAGGCCAGGGAGGCAACACTCACCCTCTCACCAACACAGTAGGCCAGAGTGACAACACTCACCCTCTCACCAACACAGTAGGCCAGGGAGGCAACACTCTCCCTCTCACCAATAATGTAGACCAGGGAGGCAACACTGACCCTCTCACCAACACAGTAGGCCAGGGAGGCAACACTATCCCTCTCACCAACACAGTAGGCCAGGGTGACAACACTCACCCTCTCACCAACACAGTAGGCCAGGGAGGCAACACTCTCTCTCTCACCAACACAGTAGGCCAGGGTGACAACACTCACCCTCTCACCAACACTGTAGGCCAGGGAGGCAACACTCTCTCTCTCACCAACACAGTAGGCCAGGGTGACAACACTCACCCTCTCACCAACACAGTAGGCCAGGGAGGCACCACTCACCCTCTCACCAACACAGTAGGCCAGGGAGGCAACACTCACCCTCTCACCAACACAGTAGGCCAGGGAGACAACACTGACCCTCTCACCAACACAGTAGGCCAGGGTGACAACACTCACCCTCTCACCAACACAGTAGGCCAGGGAGGCAACACTCTCCCTCTCACCAATAATGTAGACCAGGGAGACAACACTGACCCTCTCACCAACACAGTAGGCCAGGGTGACCACACTCACCCTCTTACCAACACAGTCGGCCAGTGTGACAACACTCACCCTCTAACCAACACAGTAGGCCAGGGTGACCACACTCACCCTCTCACCAACACAGTAGGCCAGGGTGACAACACTCACCCTCTCACCAACACAGTAGGCCAGGGAGACAACACTCACCCTCTCACCAACACAGTAGGCCAGGGTGACCACACTGACCCTCTCACCAACACAGTAGGCCAGGGTGACCACATTCACCCTCTCACCAACACAGTAGGCCAGGGTGACAACACTTACCCTCTCACCAACACAGTAGGCCAGGGTGACCACACTCACCCTCTCACCAACACAGTAGGCCACGGTGACCACACTCACCCTCTCACCAACACAGTAGGCCAGGGAGGCAACACTCACCCTCTCACCAACACAGTAGGCCAGGGAGACAACACAGTAGGCCAGGGTGACCACACTCACCCCTCTCACCAACACAGTAGGCCAGGGTGACAACACCCAGCCTCTCACCAACACAGTAGGCCAGGGTGACAACACTGACCCTCTCACCAACACAGTAGGCCAGGGTGACAACACTCACCCTTTCACCAACACAGTAGGCCAGGGTGACAATACTCACCCTCTCACCAACACAGTAGGCCAGGGAGGCAACACTCACCCTCTCACCAACACAGTAGGCCAGGGAGACAACACTGACCCTCTCACCAACACAGTAGGCCAGGGAGGACACACTGACCCTCTCACCAACACAGTAGGCCAGGAAGGCAACACTGACCCTCTCACCAACACAGTAGGCCAGGGAGACAACACTGACCCTCTCACCAACACAGTAGGCCAGGGTGACAACACTCACCCTCTCACCAACACAGTAGGCCAGGGAGGCAACACTCTCCCTCTCACCAATAATGTAGACCAGGGAGACAACACTGACCCTCTCACCAACACAGTAGGCCAGGGTGACCACACTCACCCTCTTACCAACACAGTCGGCCAGTGTGACAACACTCACCCTCTAACCAACACAGTAGGCCAGGGTGACCACACTCACCCTCTCACCAACACAGTAGGCCAGGGTGACAACACTCACCCTCTCACCAACACAGTAGGCCAGGGAGACAACACTCACCCTCTCACCAACACAGTAGGCCAGGGTGACCACACTGACCCTCTCACCAACACAGTAGGCCAGGGTGACCACATTCACCCTCTCACCAACACAGTAGGCCAGGGTGACCACACTTCACCCTCTCACCAACACAGTAGGCCAGGGTGACCACACTCACCCTCTCACCAACACAGTAGGCCACGGTGACCACACTCACCCTCTCACCAACACAGTAGGCCAGGGAGGCAACACTCACCCTCTCACCAACACAGTAGGCCAGGGAGACAACACAGTAGGCCAGGGTGACCACACTCACCCCTCTCACCAACACAGTAGGCCAGGGTGACAACACCCAGCCTCTCACCAACACAGTAGGCCAGGGTGACAACACTGACCCTCTCACCAACACAGTAGGCCAGGGTGACAACACTCACCCTTTCACCAACACAGTAGGCCAGGGTGACAATACTCACCCTCTCACCAACACAGTAGGCCAGGGAGGCAACACTCACCCTCTCACCAACACAGTAGGCCAGGGAGACAACACTGACCCTCTCACCAACACAGTAGGCCAGGGAGGACACACTGACCCTCTCACCAACACAGTAGGCCAGGAAGGCAACACTGACCCTCTCACCAACACAGTAAGCCAGGGAGACAACACTGACCCTCTCACCAACACAGTAGGCCAGGGAGGACACACTGACCCTCTCACCAACACAGTAGGCCAGGGAGGCAACACTGACCCTCTCACCAACACAGTAGGCCAGGGTGACAACACTCACCCTCTCACCAACACAGTAGGCCAGGGAGGCAACACTCACCCTCTCACCAACACAGTAGGCCAGGGTGACCACACTCACCCTCTCACCAACACAGTAGGCCAGGGAGGCAACACTCACCCTCTCACCAACACAGTAGGCCAGAGTGACAACACTCACCCTCTCACCAACACAGTAGGCCAGGGAGGCAACACTCTCCCTCTCACCAATAATGTAGACTAGGGAGGCAACACTGACCCTGTCACCAACACAGTAGGCCAGGGAGGCAACACTCACCCTCTCACCAACACAGTAGGCCAGGGTGACAACACTCACCCTCTCACCAACACAGTAGGCCAGGGAGGCAACACTCTCCCTCTCACCAATAATGTAGACCAGGGAGACAACACTGACCCTCTCACCAACACAGTAGGCCAGGGTGACCACACTCACCCTCTTACCAACACAGTAGGCCAGTGTGACAACACTCACCCTCTCACCAACACAGTAGGCCAGGGTGACCACACTCACCCTCTCACCAACACAGTAGGCCAGGGTGACCACACTCACCCTCTCACCAACACAGTAGGCCAGGGAGGCAACACTCACCCTCTCACCAACACAGTAGGCCAGGGAGACAACACAGTAGGCCAGGGTGACCACACTCACCCCTCTCACCAACACAGTAGGCCAGGGTGACAACACCCAGCCTCTTACCAACACAGTAGGCCAGGGTGACAACACTGACCCTCTCACCAACACAGTAGGCCAGGGTGACAACACTCACCCTTTCACCAACACAGTAGGCCAGGGTGACAATACTCACCCTCTCACCAACACAGTAGGCCAGGGAGGCAACACTCACCCTCTCACCAACACAGTAGGCCAGGGAGACAACACTGACCCTCTCACCAACACAGTAGGCCAGGGAGGACACACTGACCCTCTCACCAACACAGTAGGCCAGGAAGGCAACACTGACTCTCTCACCAACACAGTAGACCAGGGAGGCAACACTGACCCTCTCACCAACACAGTAGGCCAGGGAGGCAACACTGACCCTCTCACCAACACAGTAGGCCAGGGTGACAACACTCACCCTCTCACCAACACAGTAGGCCAGGGAGGCAACACTGACCCTCTCACCAACACAGCAGGCCAGGGAGGCAACACTCACCCTCTCACCAACACAGTAGGCCAGGGAGACAACACTGACCCTCTCACCAACACAGTAGGCCAGGGAGGACACACTGACCCTCTCACCAACACAGTAGGCCAGGGAGGCAACACTGACCCTCTCACCAACACAGTAGGCCAGGGTGACAACACTCACCCTCTCACCAACACAGTAGGCCAGGGAGGCAACACTCACCCTCTCACCAACACATTAGGCCAGGGTGACCACACTCACCCTCTCACCAACACAGTAGGCCAGGGAGGCAACACTCACCCTCTCACCAACACAGTAGGCCAGAGTGACAACACTCACCCTCTCACCAACACAGTAGGCCAGGGAGGCAACACTCTCCCTCTCACCAATAATGTAGACCAGGGAGGCAACACTGACCCTGTCACCAACACAGTAGGCCAGGGAGGCAACACTATCCCTCTCACCAACACAGTAGGCCAGGGTGACAACACTCACCCTCTCACCAACACAGTATGCCAGGGTGACAACACTGACCCTCTCACCAACACAGTAGGCCAGGGTGACAACACTCACCCTCTCACCAACACAGTAGGCCAGGGTGACAACACTCACCCTCTCACCAACACAGTAGGCCAGGGAGACAACACTGACCCTCTCACCAACACAGTAGGCCAGGGTGACAACACTCACCCTCTCACCAACACAGTAGGCCAGGGTGACCACACTCACCCTCTCACCAACACAGTAGGCCAGGGAGGCAACACTCACCCTCTCACCAACACAGTAGGCCAGGGTGACAACACTCACCCTCTCACCAACACAGTAGGCCAGGGTGACAACACTCACCCTCTCACCAACACAGTAGGCCAGGGAGGCAACACTCACCCTCTCACCAACACAGTAGGCCAGGGTGACCACACTCACCCTCTCACCAACACAGTAGGCCAGGGAGGCAACACTCACCCTCTCACCAACACAGTAGGCCAGAGTGACAACACTCACCCTCTCACCAACACAGTAGGCCAGGGAGGCAACACTCTCCCTCTCACCAATAATGTAGACCAGTGAGGCAACACTGACCCTCTCACCAACACAGTAGGCCAGGGAGGCAACACTATCCCTCTCACCAACACAGTAGGCCAGGGTGACAACACTCACCCTCTCACCAACACAGTAGGCCAGGGAGGCAACACTCACCCTCTCACCAACACTGTAGGCCAGGGAGGCAACACTCTCTCTCTCACCAACACAGTAGGCCAGGGTGACAACACTCACCCTCTCACCAACACAGTAGGCCAGGGAGGCAACACTCACCCTCTCACCAACACAGTAGGCCAGGGAGGCAACACTCACCCTCTCACCAACACAGTAGGCCAGGGAGACAACACTGACCCTCTCACCAACACAGTAGGCCAGGGTGACAACACTCACCCTCTCACCAACACAGTAGGCCAGGGAGGCAACACTCTCCCTCTCACCAATAATGTAGACCAGGGAGACAACACTGACCCTCTCACCAACACAGTAGGCCAGGGTGACCACACTCACCCTCTCACCAACACAGTAGGCCAGTGTGACAACACTCACCCTCTCACCAACACAGTAGGCCAGGGAGACAACACTCACCCTCTCACCAACACAGTAGGCCAGGGTGACAACACTCACCCTCTCACCAACACAGTAGGCCAGGGAGACAACACTCACCCTCTCACCAACACAGTAGGCCAGGGTGACCACACTGACCCTCTCACCAACACAGTAGGCCAGGGTGACCACATTCACCCTCTCACCAACACAGTAGGCCAGGGTGACAACACTCACCCTCTCACCAACACAGTAGGCCAGGGTGACCACACTCACCCTCTCACCAACACAGTAGGCCAGGGTGACCACACTCACCCTCTCACTAACACAGTAGGCCAGGGAGGCAACACTCACCCTCTCACCAACACAGTAGGCCAGGGAGACAACACAGTAGGCCAGGGTGACCACACTCACCCCTCTCACCAACACAGTAGGCCAGGGTGACAACACCCAGCCTCTCACCAACACAGTAGGCCAGGGTGACAACACTGACCCTCTCACCAACACAGTAGGCCAGGGAGGCAACACTCACCCTCTCACCAACACAGTAGGCCAGGGAGACAACACTGACCCTCTCACCAACACAGTAGGCCAGGGAGGACACACTGACCCTCTCACCAACACAGTAGGCCAGGAAGGCAACACTGACTCTCTCACCAACACAGTAGACCAGGGAGGCAACACTGACCCTCTCACCAACACAGTAGGCCAGGGAGGCAACACTGACCCTCTCACCAACACAGTAGGCCAGGGTGACAACACTCACCCTCTCACCAACACAGTAGGCCAGGGAGGCAACACTGACCCTCTCACCAACACAGCAGGCCAGGGTGACAACACTCACCCTCTCACCAACACAGTAGGCCAGGGAGACAACACTCACCCTCTCACCAACACAGTAGGCCAGGGTGACCACACTGACCCTCTCACCAACACAGTAGGCCAGGGTGACCACATTCACCCTCTCACCAACACAGTAGGCCAGGGTGACAACACTCACCCTCTCACCAACACAGTAGGCCAGGGTGACCACACTCACCCTCTCACCAACACAGTAGGCCAGGGTGACCACACTCACCCTCTCACTAACACAGTAGGCCAGGGAGGCAACACTCACCCTCTCACCAACACAGTAGGCCAGGGAGACAACACAGTAGGCCAGGGTGACCACACTCACCCCTCTCACCAACACAGTAGGCCAGGGTGACAACACCCAGCCTCTCACCAACACAGTAGGCCAGGGTGACAACACTGACCCTCTCACCAACACAGTAGGCCAGGGTGACAACACTCACCCTTTCACCAACATAGTAGGCCAGGGTGACAACACTCACCCTCTCACCAACACAGTATGCCAGGGTGACAACACTGACCCTCTCCCCAACACAGTAGGCCAGGGTGACAACACTCACCCTCTCACCAACACAGTAGGCCAGGGTGACAACACTGACCCTCTCACCAACACAGTAGGCCAGGGAGACAACACTGACCCTCTCACCAACACAGTAGGCCAGGGTGACAACACTCACCCTCTCACCAACACAGTAGGCCAGGGTGACCACACTCACCCTCTCACCAACACAGTAGGCCAGGGAGGCAACACTCACCCTCTCACCAACACAGTAGGCCAGGGTGACAACACTCACCCTCTCACCAACACAGTAGGCCAGGGTGACAACACTCACCCTCTCACCAACACAGTAGGCCAGGGAGGCAACACTCACCCTCTCACCAACACAGTAGGCCAGGGTGACCACACTCACCCTCTCACCAACACTGTAGGCCAGGGAGGCAACACTCACCCTCTCACCAACACAGTAGGCCAGAGTGACAACACTCACCCTCTCACCAATACAGTAGGCCAGGGAGGCAACACTCTCCCTCTCACCAATAATGTAGACCAGGGAGGCAACACTGACCCTCTCACCAACACAGTAGGCCAGGGAGGCAACACTATCCCTCTCACCAACACAGTAGGCCAGGGTGACAACACTCACCCTCTCACCAACACAGTAGGCCAGGGAGGCAACACTCACCCTCTCACCAACACTGTAGGCCAGGGAGGCAACACTCTCTCTCTCACCAACACAGTAGGCCAGGGTGAAAACACTCACCCTCTCACCAACACAGTAGGCCAGGGAGGCAACACTGACCCTCTCACCAACACAGTAGGCCAGGGAGGCAACACTCACCCTCTCACCAACACAGTAGGCCAGGGAGACAACACTGACCCTCTCACCAACACAGTAGGCCAGGGTGACAACACTCACCCTCTCACCAACACAGTAGGCCAGGGAGGCAACACTCTCCCTCTCACCAATAATGTAGACCAGGGAGACAACACTGACCCTCTCACCAACACAGTAGGCCAGTGTGACAACACTCACCCTCTCACCAACACAGTAGACCAGGGAGACCACACTCACCCTCTCACCAACACAGTAGGCCAGGGTGACAACACTCACCCTCTCACCAACACAGTAGGCCAGGGAGACAACACTCACCCCTCTCACCAACACAGTAGGCCAGGGTGACCACACTGACCCTCTCACCAACACAGTAGGCCAGGGTGACCACATTCACCCTCTCACCAACACAGTAGGCCAGGGTGACCACACTCACCCTCTCACCAACACAGTAGGCCAGTGTGACAACACTCACCCTCTCACCAACACAGTAGGCCAGGGAGACCACACTCACCCTCTCACCAACACAGTAGGCCAGGGTGACAACACTCACCCTCTCACCAACACAGTAGGCCAGGGACAAAACACTCACCCTCTCACCAACACAGTAGGCCAGGGTGACCACACTGACCCTCTCACCAACACAGTAGGCCAGGGTGACCACATTCACCCTCTCACCAACACAGTAGGCCAGGGTGACAACACTCACCCTCTCACCAACACAGTAGGCCAGGGTGACCACACTCACCCTCTCACCAACACAGTAGGCCAGGGTGACCACACTCACCCTCTCACTAACACAGTAGGCCAGGGAGGCAACACTCACCCTCTCACCAACACAGTAGGCCAGGGAGACAACACAGTAGGCCAGGGTGACCACACTCACCCCTCTCACCAACACAGTAGGCCAGGGTGACAACACCCAGCCTCTCACCAACACAGTAGGCCAGGGTGACAACACTGACCCTCTCACCAACACAGTAGGCCAGGGTGACAACACTCACCCTTTCACCAACACAGTAGGCCAGGGTGACAACACTCACCCTCTCACCAACACAGTATGCCAGGGTGACAACACTGACCCTCTCACCAACACAGTAGGCCAGGGTGACAACACTCACCCTCTCACCAACACAGTAGGCCAGGGTGACAACACTGACCCTCTCACCAACACAGTAGGCCAGGGAGACAACACTGACCCTCTCACCAACACAGTAGGCCAGGGTGACAACACTCACCCTCTCACCAACACAGTAGGCCAGGGTGACCACACTCACCCTCTCACCAACACAGTAGGCCAGGGAGGCAACACTCACCCTCTCACCAACACAGTAGGCCAGGGTGACAACACTCACCCTCTCACCAACACAGTAGGCCAGGGTGACAACACTCACCCTCTCACCAACACAGTAGGCCAGGGAGGCAACACTCACCCTCTCACCAACACAGTAGGCCAGGGTGACCACACTCACCCTCTCACCAACACAGTAGGCCAGGGAGGCAACACTCACCCTCTCACCAACACAGTAGGCCAGAGTGACAACACTCACCCTCTCACCAATACAGTAGGCCAGGGAGGCAACACTCTCCCTCTCACCAATAATGTAGACCAGGGAGGCAACACTGACCCTCTCACCAACACAGTAGGCCAGGGAGGCAACACTATCCCTCTCACCAACACAGTAGGCCAGGGTGACAACACTCACCCTCTCACCAACACAGTAGGCCAGGGAGGCAACACTCACCCTCTCACCAACACTGTAGGCCAGGAAGGCAACACTCTCTCTCTCACCAACACAGTAGGCCAGGGTGACAACACTCACCCTCTCACCAACACAGTAGGCCAGGGAGGCAACACTGACCCTCTCACCAACACAGTAGGCCAGGGAGGCAACACTCACCCTCTCACCAACACAGTAGGCCAGGGAGACAACACTGACCCTCTCACCAACACAGTAGGCCAGGGTGACAACACTCACCCTCTCACCAACACAGTAGGCCAGGGAGGCAACACTCTCCCTCTCACCAATAATGTAGACCAGGGAGACAACACTGACCCTCTCACCAACACAGTAGGCCAGGGTGACCACACTCACCCTCTCACCAACACAGTAGGCCAGTGTGACAACACTCACCCTCTCACCAACACAGTAGGCCAGGGTGACCACACTGACCCTCTCACCAACACAGTAGGCCAGGGTGACCACACTCACCCTCTCACCAACACAGTAGGCCAGGGTGACAACACTCACCCTCTCACCAACACAGTAGGCCAGGGTGACCACACTCACCCTCTCACCAACACAGTAGGCCAGGGTGACCACACTCACCCTCTCACTAACACAGTAGGCCAGGGAGGCAACACTCACCCTCTCACCAACACAGTAGGCCAGGGAGACAACACAGTTGGCCAGGGTGACCACACTCACCCCTCTCACCAACACAGTAGGCCAGGGTGACAACACCCAGCCTCACACCAACACAGTAGGCCAGGGTGACAACACTGACCCTCTCACCAACACAGTAGGCCAGGGTGACAACACTCACCCTTTCACCAACACAGTAGGCCAGGGTGACAATACTCACCCTCTCACCAACACAGTAGGCCAGGGAGGCAACACTCACCCTCTCACCAACACAGTAGGCCAGGGACACAACACTGACCCTCTCACCAACACAGTAGGCCAGGGAGGACACACTGACCCTCTCACCAACACAGTAGGCCAGGAAGGCAACACTGACTCTCTCACCAACACAGTAGGCCAGGGAGGCAACACTGACCCTCTCACCAACACAGTAGGCCAGGAAGACAACACTCACCCTCTCACCAACACAGTAGGCCAGGGAGGCAACACTCACCCTCTCACCAACACAGTAGGCGAGGGAGGCAACACTGACCCTCTCACCAACACAGTAGGCCAGGGTGACAACACTCACCCTCTCACCAACACAGTAGGCCAGGGAGGCAACACTGACCCTCTCACCAACACAGTAGGCCAGGGAGGCAACACTCACCCTCTCACCAACACAGTAGGCCAGGGAGACAACACTCACCCTCTCATCAACACAGTAGGCCAGGGTGACCACACTCACCCTCTCACCAACACAGTAGGCCAGGGAGGCAACACTCACCCTCTCATCAACACAGTAGGCCAGGGAGGCAACACTCACCCTCTCACCAACACAGTAGGCCAGGGAGGCAACACTCACCCTCTCACCAACACAGTAGGCCAGGGAGGCAACACTCTCCCTCTCACCAACACAGTAGGCCAGGGTGACCACACTCACCCTCTCACCAACACAGTAGGCCAGGGTGACCACACTCACCCTCTCACCAACACAGTAGGCCAGGGAGACAACACTCACCCTCTCACCAACACAGTAGGCCAGTGAGGCAACACTCACCCTCTCACCAACACAGTAGGCCAGGGAGACAACACTCACCCTCTCACCAACACAGTAGGCCAGGGTGACCACACTCACCCTCTCACCAACACAGTAGGCCAGGGAGACAACACTCACCCTCTCACCAACACAGTAGGCCAGGGTGACCACACTGACCCTCTCACCAACACAGTAGGCCAGGGAGGCAAC
The DNA here is from genome assembly GCF_040958095.1 of Procambarus clarkii. Classification (NCBI taxonomy): domain Eukaryota; kingdom Metazoa; phylum Arthropoda; class Malacostraca; order Decapoda; family Cambaridae; genus Procambarus; species Procambarus clarkii. The sequence continues at coordinate 8,901,872 of NC_091210.1, read as the reverse complement.
ACTCACCCTCTCACCAACACAGTAGGCCAGGGAGGCAACACTGACCCTCTCACCAACACAGTAGGCCAGGGAGGCAACACTCACCCTCTCACCAACACAGTAGGCCAGGGTGACCACACTCACCCTCTCACCAACACAGTAGGCCAGGGAGGCAACACTCACCCTCTCACCAACACAGTAGGCCAGGGAGGCAACACTCACCCTCTCACCAACACAGTAGGCCAGGGTGACAACACTCACCCTCTCACCAACACAGTTGGCCAGGGTGACAACACTCACCCTCTCACCAACACAGTAGGCCAGGGAGGCAACACTCACCCTCTCACCAACACAGTAGGCCAGGGTGACAACACTCACCCTCTCACCAACACAGTAGGCCAGGGAGGCAACACTCACCCTCTCACCAACACAGT
>NC_091210.1:8866665-8898459 GCF_040958095.1 Procambarus clarkii | reverse complement strand
ATTTTCAAGAGGAAACTAGATTTATTCCTCCAAGGAGTGCCGGACCAACCGGGCTGTGGTGGGTATGTGGGCCTGCGGGCCGCTCCAAGCAACAGCCTGGTGGACCAAACTCTCACAAGTCGAGCCTGGCCTCGGGCCGGGCTTGGGGAGTAGAAGAACTCCCAGAACCCCATCAACCAGGTATCAACCAGAAGTTCCCTACCAAGCCAACAAAAATGACCTACACAACCTGTTGCTGGATTACTATTTAGAGCAAGGTAAGATAGACTCTGAAACTCATGAAACTTACTATATTGCAGAAAAAACTGATTTGGCAACGCTGAAACTCAAACTAGAGCTGGCCAAGATTGAACGTGAGCAGCAAAGAGAAGCAGCTGCCATACGAAGGGAAGAACAAGAACGCGAAGCTACTTTGAGGAGAGAAGAACAAGAACGCGAAGCTACTTTGAGGAGAGAAGAACAAGAACGAGAAATCACCCTCAGAGAACGTGAAACTACTTTGAGGAGAGAAGAACAAGAACGAGAAATCACCCTCAGAGAACGTGAAACTACTTTGAGGAGAGGAGAACACGAACGCGAAGCTGCCTTGAGGAGCGAAGAACACGAACGTGAGGTCGCATTACTCCGTGAACGTGAACGAGTACAGCTTGAAACCAAACAACGCGAGTTGGAAATACAACGCGAACATGACAAGCAACAAGCGACTCTGGCTCTAGAGTGTCGTCAACGCGAAATCGCCTTGGAAACTTCACACTTCACTCAACGCCAGCAAGCTACTGCCAATCTTCCCGTCAGTTTTAATATATCACATGCAAGTAAGTTAATGCCATCCTTTGTAGAAGCAGAAGTTGATGTGTTCTTTACCACCTTTGAAACCCTTGCTAATCAACTCAGTTGGCCTGTCGACCAATGGGCCACACTTCTCAGAGTCCATCTTACAGGTAGAGCTGCAGTCACACTCAGTACTTTGGCGTCTGAGAATGACTACCACACTCTGAAACAAGCAGTGTTGGACGCCTACCTCCTCTCTACTGAAAGTTATAGAAGGAAATTCCGTGACCACCTGAAGGCAAGTACCACTACCTTCCTCGAGTTTGCTAACACGAAACGGAGGTATTTCATGAAATGGCTGGAAGCAGCACATGTCTCTACTTTTACAGAACTCGTCAACCTGATGCTTGTTGAAGAATTCTTGAGACGTGTGCCGCCTCTACTTAGCAGATAAAGAAGAAACCGACTACCTGAAGTGTGCTAAGTCGGCTGACACTTACAGCCTCATCCACCGGCTGACACCCGAACCATCCTCCAGTAAGAAGTCGTGGTACAGTTACGAGAAAGTGAGCCCCGATCAAGCTGGTTCACAACTGTACTGCAAGTATTGTAGACTCTATGGACATACCATAGACAAGTGTGGTAAGTCTCAATACAAGGGAACCACTGACCAACAAAAACCCAAACCAACTCCTCCTAAGTCCGGTAAGCCTGTGATGAATGTTGGTGTTAATGTTAATGATCTTTCTCTTTTCAGTAACCACCTGTATACTGGAACTGTCTCTGCCAACGGTTCAAATCCGGAGGGACGTTTCAAATTGAAGATCTTGAGGGACACAGCGGCTCTTCAATCGATCATCTTGAAGTCGGCTGTGCCCAACATCACCTACACCTGAGAAACTGTCTTCATCACTGACCTCACTGCTACCACTCCATACCCTCTCGCCAGAGTCCACCTGGATTGTCCCTACGTGAACGGAGAAGTCCAAGTCGCCGTCAGGGAAAAGCCTTTTCCCATGCCTGGAGTGCAACTTCTCCTAGGCAACGACTTGGCAGAAGACCTGCAACCGACCAACCTGATCGTCATGGACAAACCCCAGGTGTGTAACTCTGTGCCAAGTAACCCTATTCTAGAGTATGTTGCAGCAGAGGTTCAAGAGAGTGATGAAGTTTCTCCTCCGGTTCTCGTGACCACCCGTGCACAAGGCGCACGTCCACAACCAGCTGACTCTAGTGCTACCGCTGTCCCTCAAGACCCTCAGAAACTACCCCCGCATCTGACCAAGTTGGAGTTCCGTAAGTTGCAGAGGGAAGATCTTACTTTAACACCATTGTTTTTCCAGGCTGAGACTCAACCCGACAGTATTCCTGGGTTCTTCCTAGAGAACGACTTGCTCTACCGTAGATATAGACCCAGTAAACTGAAGGAGGAGGACGATTGGGCCAACATCGAACAACTTGTGATTCCTACCAGCCTGCGGCCCACTATTCTACACCTGGCCCACGGAGCGCACTCCCACTACGGCTTCAATAAGACTTACCATGGAATTCGTCAAGACTACTACTGGCCAGGTATGGTAAATAACGTCAAACAGTACGTAAAACAGTGTCATACATGTCAGATGGCAGGCAAACCGAACATCTCCATTCCCAGAGCGCCACTGATTCCCATACAGGTGCCTGCGGAACCTTTCCACAGACTCATAATAGACTGTGTTGGTCCTTTACCTCGGACCAGTTCAGGTAACGCCTACATCCTAACCATCCTGTGTCCTACCACCAGATTTCCCATAGCAGTTCCAGTGAAGAACATCACGGCTGCTACGGTTATAAAACATCTATTGAAGATCTTCACTCAATACGGATTTCCCAGGGAGATTCAGAGCGACTGTGGTACCAACTTCACCAGTGATCTCTTCAAAAGGACACTGGAGGAGTTCAACATCAAACAGGTATTGTCCAGCCCCTATCATCCTGCTTCACAGGGTTCTCTTGAACGTAGTCATCAGACAATCAAAGCACTCTTGAAAAAGTTTTGTAGTGAAACCTCTAAGGATTGGATAAGCAGATTGACCTTATAATGTGTATTTTCAGAAGTCTCCCCAATGAGTCCCTAGGAGTATCTCCTTATGAGATGCTCTACGGCCGTAAGTGCCGTACTCCCCTTAAGGCTTTCAAAGACTCTCTCAGAGATGCCACCTTCAGTGAGCATCAGAATGTGCCCCAGTTTCTTCAAAACCTTCAACACATTCTAGAGAGAGTCCCCGTTTTGCCCATGATAATCTATTGAAAGCCCAGGAGAGAATGAAGACTCATTACGACCAGACCAGCAAAGTACGAAAATTCAAGCCGGGAGACTTCGTCCTTGCATATTTCCCTATCCCAGGTTCACCTTTACAAAACAGGTTTTCAGGACCCTACTGCGTCAAAGAGTGCAGGAATAATAACAACTACGTAAGAGAGACTCCAGATAGGCGGCGGAAGACTCAGCTGTGCCACGTCAACCTCCTGAAGCAATATAATGGTACTCCTCCCACTGTCCTGACTAACTGTTCTACCTTCACAGAACCCTACATCCACAGTGAGACCATCCCAGCTTCTCCTCCCGAAAGCGCTGACAAGGAGTCAGCGCTTTCTAATTCCGAAATCCTTAATGATTCTTCCCAAAATGCTTTCAGGATAATAATCGTGCTCCTTTGCCCTATTCTAATTCCACTCTCACCTCGTCAGATAAGCCCTTCATCCTCCATGTCCGACGCCAGTGGTACCGACGTTGGTGGGTGTCGTGATGCAACAACGAGCGAGGAGAATACACCTGTCAGCGAACTACTGCTACAAGGAACTACGGAACAATTGGCAAGGAGCTACTCTTCATCATCCTGAAGCTCCAGCACTTCACTCCACACCTGAAAAGTGCTCGGTCCACCATCAACACGGACCAACACCACCCTACACCTCCTGCAGCACGCCCACTTCTCATCTCAACGTCTTCTACTATGGGCTTGCTAACTGCAGAAATTCAACCTGGAGACACGCTATACCAAGAGTCTGACAACACCATAGCCGATGCCCTCTCCAGAGTTTATGAAGTAGAAGCGACTCCATCTAATACTCCACCACATAACGACGTACTTCTTCCAGAACCGCAGGCTTCGGGGGAGAGTTGTGACAATAATCTCCTTCAAGAGATTGAGCCTGCTCTTCCCTCCACAATTACGTCGATACAACTATATAAAACTACTATGGAAGAAATGTCCAACAACGACAACAACATCTCCAAGGTTTGCCAGAGCGCAAAACGTATGCAGCCAGGAACACCTGCTCAGACTCAAAACCGCCAAACTACCCGTCTTGCTGCCGGCTCCTCTGATTGGTCGCCGGTCTGGCTGCAACTGCACTCGCCCCCCCCCCCATACTACTTGATGTCTGGGCCGCCACGACCTCAGTCCTCAGAATATTCCGTGCTTTCACAGTTAACACTTCTCCCTGCTAGACGTAAGCTTTAGCGTACGTATACTGAGAGAGGTGATAGCTTAAAGCCAATATTCCAGCACCTTTCATATACTTGAATATTGCACTTCTTGTTATTTTGTCTTAACGTAACTTTTCATTGTGTCATTTAATTATTCTTATTATTTTGATTGATTGATTTTATTATACGAATTTGTTTGTCCCATTTTATTCATGTTTTATTTCTTTAACGTAATTAAAATTCCATTGTTAAACTTTACTTGTGTTTTGTGTGTCTTCTCCTTACCTTACCACAGACGAAGTTCCAGATTTTCTATTTTTTTTTTTTTAATACTATGTGATGAGGCCATACCCCTAGCTTTGACAGCCGAACACCAACGCGTTTACCGTCACAATATATATATATATATATATATATATAATATATATATATATATATATATATATATATATATATATATATATATATATATATACTATATATATATATATATTTATATATATTATATATAAATATATATAAATTCCTCAGAAAATATTCTGAGGAAACTACTCCAAGCTTGTACTAAAGAGGCACCCTTCTTGAGCCCGGATGGGCACATGTATAAGCAAGTAGATGGGGTCGCCATGGGTTCTCCCCTAGGTGTCCTGTTTGCAAACTTCTACATGGGTACCATCGAGCAAAAAGTCTTAGTCGACATGAACTTGAAACCGGCCATATACTGCAGGTATGTTGACGACATTTTTACACAGGTACCTGATGTCAGACATCTGCAGGAGCTGAAGGAGGCATTTGAGCAGAGTTCCGTGCTGCGTTTCACTTACGAGACGGAAAAGGATGGGAAGCTGCCTTTTCTAGATGTAACAGTCATGGAAAAGGGCGGAGGTTTCCACACTGCAGTCTACACTAAGGAAACAAACATAGGAATGTGCCTAAATGCCAACAGCGACTGCCCCGACAGGTACAAGAGGAGTGTTGTTAACGCATACGTCGACCGTGCTCTCAGCCACAGCTCAGAATGGAAGCAAGTCGACGAAGAACTCTGTAGGGTAAGGCAGGTCCTAGTCAATAACGGCTTCTCCAATGGTTTCATCGAAGACATCATAAGAAGGAAAGTGAAAAGCCATGCAACCTCTGAAGAGACAACTAACACAACACCTATACCCCCTATTAGACTATTTTACAGGAACTTCTTTTCCACAGCTCATAAAACGGAGGAAAGGGTCCTGAAAGATATTGTTAATAGAAACGTTATCCCTACAGACAAAAATCAGAGGATACAACTGACGATTTACTATAAAACCAGAAAAACGGCCAGCCTACTCATGAGAAACTCTCCAGACACAAAACAGAACGCTTTAAAAGAGACTAACGTCGTCTATGCCTTCAAATGCCCACTTGGGGACTGTAAGCTCCAAAAAACCCAGTATATAGGCAAGACAACAACATCTCTTTCTAGGCGTTTAACGATGCATAAGCAACAGGGCTCCATTAAGGAACATATAATCTCTTCCCATAACCAAACCATCGCCAGAGAAATCCTAGTAAACAACACAGAAATCATCGATAGATACAGCGATAGCAGGCGGCTTGACGTTTGCGAGGCACTACACATCAAGAAGTCAACACCAGCAATCAACAGCCAATTATTGCACAACTATATTCTACCCACCTCAAGACTCCGCTCCAATATAGAAGCATCAAGAAATATGGACCAATAGGCTTTCTACAAACACTTCTATTCAATACCCATTGTTTCTATTCTGTCTTGTGTTGATACTTTTAATACCCTATTAATATCCCGGTTGTTCTGTCTTGTGTTAATGCCACATCACCCCTCCCACCTCACTCAAATGTAGATATAAAATCAGAGATACGTAAGTTCTAATCAGTTGTGTATTTGTGAAGTCTTTGAAAATGTAATAAGTTTTACGAAACGCGCCCGTGTCGCGTCAGACTAGAAATAAAAATGAATTTTGGAGAAGTGATTTTTTATTTACCTCCAACAGTGAAGCGTAATGTACGAAAGATTGAGAAAATTCGTGTTAGAATTATTAATCTTACTTTTTCGGTCATATTTAATAATATATATATATATATATATATATTATATATATATATAATATATATATGCGAACAAGCCAGAATGGTCCCCTGGACAATATGCAACTGAAAACTCACACCCCAGAAGTGACTCGAACCCATACTCCCAGAAGCAACGCAACTGGTATGTACAAGACGCCTTAATCCACTTGACCATCACGACCGGACATAATGAGGTGATAGCCGAGGCTATTTGAACCACCCCACCGCCGGCACTCGGATAGTTATCTTGGGCATAGCATTTTACCAAATCACCTCATTCTTAGGGGCACACGTGAGGAACACAAATGCGAACAAGCCAGAATGGTCCCCTGGACAATATGCAACTGAAAACTCACACCCCAGAAGTGACTCGAACCCATACTCCCAGAAGCAACGCAACTGGTATGTACAAGACGCCTTAATCCACTTGACCATCACGACCGGACATAATGAGGTGATAGCCGAGGCTATTTGAACCACCCCACCGCCGGCACTCGGATAGTTATTTTGGGCATAGCATTTTACCAAATCACCTCATTCTTAGGGGCACACGTGAGGAACACAAATGCGAACAAGCCAGAATGGTCCCCTGGACAATATGCAACTGAAAACTCACACCCCAGAAGTGACTCGAACCCATACTCCCAGAAGCAACGCAACTGGTATGTACAAGACGCCTTAATCCACTTGACCATCACGACCGGACATAATGAGGTGATAGCCGAGGCTATTTGAACCACCCCACCGCCGGCACTCGGATAGTTATCTTGGGCATAGCATTTTACCAAATCACCTCATTCTTAGGGGCACACGTGAGGAACACAAATGCGAACAAGCCAGAATGGTCCCCTGGACAATATGCAACTGAAAACTCACACCCCAGAAGTGACTCGAACCCATACTCCCAGAAGCAACGCAACTGGTATGTACAAGACGCCTTAATCCACTTGACCATCACGACCGGACATAATGAGGTGATAGCCGAGGCTATCACCTTCTTCTTCATTACAGAATAAACATGTAATCCAGCCTACAGCACATTTGGGAGTCACCACCTTGGGTGAAACAGTAACTGTAGACTGTAGCTAGTAGATTATGCCAATAATATACTCGCTCCAAACTCATGGGCTTAATGAGAGAGAAGAACATTTCTCAGTAGCACTAATGACTAAACTCAAATCATTTCGTAAATACAGTTAACATTCCTTCCAACCTATTGGATTAGGTTTAGATGAGGTGTAGTCCAATCATATAAGCGATCAAGACGTGTGTAATCATCAGTACAATTTTCACAGTGATTCAGTTAACTTCACTACATACACTTGGGAGTTACCACACATTTTCTACCTCAAAAATGTAGTACTCGGCATATTCAGTTCTAACCGACCCCAAGATGCTTTGGCTTTGACACAGAGTTCGATGCAGTCTGAGTTTACTGTCTGTTCTGTATCGAAGTTAAAGCGTCTTGGGGTCGGTTAGAACTGAATATGTCGAGTACTACATTCTTGAGGTAGAAAGTGTTTGGAAACTCCCAAGCGTATGAACTGAAGTTCACTGAATCACTGTGGAAATTATTCTCATGATTATTCGCTTCTCGATCGCTTATATGTTTAGACCACACCTCCCCTCATCATCCTCCAATAGGTTAGAAGGATGGAAGGAATGTTAACTGTAATTAGAGAAAAGGTTTGAATTTAGTCATTAGTGCTACTGAGAGTTGTGCTACTCTCTCATTAAGCTAATGAGTTTGGAGCTAGTATATGAGTGACCTAATCTACTCGCTTCAAGACTCTGAGGGACCACAATGCATATGTGCCCACACTGCCAAATATCCCTTGTGGAGTGGAGTTAAATGTTTTATGTTTAGTTACAGTACTGGGTATACTCTGTGGTTTATTACTGGTGATTAACGAGGGTTTGGTTGTTGGTTTACTATCTGTATTTGCTCGCTGTCATTCTACAACAGAGCGTAAACCTTTTGTAATCTCTTGAACTGTCAGAGAATATATGCTATACAGGGAACTCAACCTATCCATAGTCTCACTGGGTTATTTGCATCATACGTTATCTTTAGTTAACCACTCAGCACTATTTATATCAACCTTAATTTTAAGGCTGAGTGCTTTTTGTAATGACTCAAGCTACAATCTGAAGGCTTGGAGTTAGTCAGTGGTTTCATTAGTTGGGGGCAAGTCAAAAATTTTTAAACTAAATGTGTGACAGCTCGCTCTGTGTTATCATAATTATCTTTAAGGAGCTAAACTGCAAGATCATAGCTGTCACTATTTAGGGTTAAATTTGTTACCACCTTTTCAGTTTCACCTTTAAGTGGACTGCGTAGGTATGTGAATTTGGTAGTTTTAAGAATTTTGGGTTTAGAATCCACAGCATCAACAAATTAATTCCAGATGTTTTCCCAGTTTTCATCCTCAGTTCCAAAGAATGTGGGTAAACTGACTGAAGGTCGTTTAACTTCTGGACGAGTAGTATTAGTTGCAGCTTTTTTGTGGCTTTACTCTGGGTAATTAATTTGACAAAAGGATTTAACCTGGCTTGAGTGTCATCCTCATAATTTGCCAGATCATCCATAATACCATATAATACACCAGTACTTGCATTGGTGTTGGCAAATTCAGCCAAATACTTTCTATTTGGCGTTTGACTTGCTCTACTTGTTACAACTTGCAAGTAGGTTTTTAGTTTAATATGTTCAACTTGAGTTTGTTGTGACAGATCATGGCATTTATTAATCTGCCTTGTTAAGTGACCCTTAAGTCGTTTTGGGTCCTTTTCAGTTTTGTTTCTAGATCAGCTGTGTTGACTGCTTGGTTGGAATTTACAGGGCCTATTATATTGTTACTAATGTAAGTAGGGTACTTGCTTATAATCTTGAGCAATTACTAACGATTGTAGCCAAGGGTCAGTTTTATATCTCCAGGCTAAAATACTACCTCCTTCGAGGTTATTGTACATAAACCCGTAGGCTGCTCAGCCTTAGGGGTCAAGAAGCGAAAAATAAACGAATTATGTAAAAATTACTTATAAATGTTAAACAAATCTCTAACTTATTATCTTCAGTGTCGTGAAAGTTTCATTAAAATATTTTCAGAAATTTATTTTAGACGAATTTTTTAAACCGAAGAACGTTTTGTTGATAAGGGGAACAGCTCCTAATAACAGGAACTGAAGAATAATGCAGTAATAAAGAGATACAAGCACCTGTCCGACGCACAAATAAGAAGAAAAATAGTTAGAAGTTTCCAGAAGGAGGATATGCAGCTGGTGCCATTATATCATTGCTACGTAATACTTAACAACACACATAGTAAGGAGTAAGTATGTTATTTTGCTCTATTTTGTTATACATCATATAAATACATTGCCCAATGTTAATATCTGTTACTTGCACCAATGTCCCCAAATATATTTTTTTAGGGGAAATTTCTTTTTTCTTTTTTTTTTCTCCTTTGTTTATTATCAAATTTTGGTGTAACTTCTACATCCTGGAGAGTGTATAACCGTCCTACCTATGTGAAGATAAAATTAAATTGGTCAACAAATAAATCAGTTACAACTTGCAGAACTTTGATTTTTTTGGGCTCACTTTTTCACAGATTCCAAGCTCAGTTTTCTTTGCCTCTTTTGGTGGTTTCGATGATTAGGGACAATATCAGGACTTTTCACTTACATAAAGTAGATCCCTAAATATATCCCTTATATAATTTTAATTATTATAATTACCTTTATATTTGTTTTTTTTGGTTATTTTTTCTTGACATTATTTCAACACCTATTGACCGACAACTTTCACATATTTGAGTATGAATGTTAAACAATGCTTATTAAAACATACTAGAAAATTAATGAATACTACATTATTCATTGTCGATAACTTCAACTTCAATTATGACTATAAATAGAGTTTCAACTGTAATAAGCATAAAAATATCGAGTTTCTGATCTATTCGAACCATATTTACATATAAAGTGCACAGTTGTCTGTTCAACAATCTCATTTGAATTGATTTTTCATAAACCTAAACTTCATCTAAACACATATTGACCTATAACTTTCACACACTCGAGTACAAATCCCAAGAAATGTTTACTAAAACATACAAGAAAATTCTTTAATTAGAACTACCATATTAATTTTCAATAACTTCAACTTCAATTATCTCTAAAACCGGAATTTCAAATATGAGACCTGGTAAAAAATTAAGCTTCTGTCCGATTCCCACCATATTTACACACTATGTGCAAAGTTCTTAATTCTAAGGCATCCATATACCTTAGCATTATTCAAATTATTCATTTTCAATAACTTCAACTTCAATTATCTCTAAAACAGGAATTTTAAATTTGAGACCTGATAAAAAATTCAGCTTCTGATCGATTCTCACCATATTTACCTTACTTCCCCCCCCCTCAAAAAAAAAATATATATAGGTATACGTTAGGGATAACTGTATAACAGACACTGTGCTCCTTAACTGTCTAATAGTAGGTTCGACATATATATGTATGAGATTGGGTGGACATAAATAGGAGTTGCCTCATATGGGCCAAAAGGCCTTCTGTAATTACCTTCATTCTTATGTTCTTCTAACAAACATATATATTGTGGTAACTATTGCCCATATAAAAGTAATAAGGCCCTAATATGTTCCTCATTCATCAATACAACCTTATGAGACAAAAATAATAGAATCTGAAATCTGTAAATATATCTGCCCCAAAAAATTAGTCACAAATTCTGCCACCTATTATTTTGTTATATATGTTATATAACATTATTAATATTACACTTTCGCCCGGGCATGACGCAGCATTGCGTCATCCGTTTACTGTCTGTAATGCCGGGGATGACGCAGCATTGCGTCATCCGCTTTAAAAATTCGCCAAAAATCAGGTTTTATCCGATTTTTTTGGGACTGGGTTTAAAATGCGCGCCGATGTCTTCCCAATTTCTTTGTTGTGCCTAGTGGCCCGCAGGCGGCGCGGCACACGCCGTCGGCCCATTGTTTTTGCTCCACTGTTGTGACCGGTGTCACCTCCCCTCGCGTCTCAAACGTGTGAACATTTCAGTTATTTTCCGTGGCTATATTTCTTACTGCGGCTTTAAAAAACTATCTATGCTTACTCCACGATGGATAGTGATCATGAACAAGGCCCTTCCAGGAAGAAAATTGCGAAAAAAAGGCGTGAAAAGCAGAAGCTGAGTAGTGTACAGGAGAAGTACAAGCATGTGAGACTAACTCCCTCTAAGTTTCAGTCTGTATTTGACGATTTGTCTGGGTCATCTAGTGATGAAACTGATGTCGGTATTGATACTGATGCAAGTAGTGAACATTTAGAAACAGAGACGGCCGATGAGGATTTTGATAGTGATGAAAGTGAGGAGTCTGACGTCGAGACCGCCACTCGTGCACGGCGCGGTACTGGAGCTCGTGCCAGAGCCAGACGTACCAGACGTACCACACGTACCCCAGCACCAACAGATTCTGATGATGGATGGTGTAGTCACAATACTGAACCCTTTGTGGACAATTTTACAGGTACACCAGGCTTGACTGTTCCTGTACCTTCCACTGTTCTTGGTTTCATTCAACTCTTTCTGACTCAAAAATTGCTGAAATATGTTGCCTATGAAACAAATTTATATGCTTCCCAAAGTAAGGCAGGTACTGAGCAAAGGACAAAGCACAGATGGCAACCAGTGACAGTGAAAGAAATTGCTAGATATTTGGGACTGACGATCTTGATAGGTATTTGCCCGTTGCCAAGACTTAGAATGTATTGGCAAACAGGCAGATTCTGGCACATACCATGTTTCAACACCTTCATCACTGGTAAGCGATTTGAAATGATTGCTAAATATTTCCATGTTTATAACAATAAGTCCATACCACCAGGCCAAGGAGTTGACAAACTTATCAAAGTTCGCTCACTCATGCAATATCTCCTGAATAGATTCAAGAGAATATACATTCCCAATAAAAAATTGAGTTTGGATGAAGGGACAATGCCATGCCGTGGCCGTCTATCTTTCAAGACCTATAATCCCAATAAACCAGATAAATACGGAATAAGGCTCTACATGCTAGCTGAAGCCACCAGTGGCTACATTTATGATTTTGAAATCTATTCAGGAGTTGGGAAAACGACGATTGACACAGTTATGGCCTTGATTGAACCACTGAAGGATAAAGGTTACCATTTATATATGGACAACTATTACAATTCGGTCAGATTGAGTGAGGCACTGCTTCAAGTAGGGTTATACACCTGTGGTACCCTCAGACTGCAGCGTGGTGCACCTAAATCTCTTCAGATGCAAGCAAATGGTAAAGTGCCAGTAGATAAAACTTTGTTCAAACGCAAGGACAATACTTTCATAATTTTGTGGAAAGATAAACCAATTGTTTCACTCATAACAAATTGCCACAATGCAGAAACACAACAGGTTCAACGCAGAAAACGAGTACGGAATCGTGATGGAACAACCTCAGTGCAGCAGGTAACTGTCAACAAGCCGAATGCAATCTGTGACTACAATACAAACATGAAAGGTGTTGGTCACTTTGACCAAATGATCAAATATTATCACTTCACAAGGAAAACACACAAATGGACGAAAAAAATGACCATTTATTTTGTGCAAATGGCTATCTACAATGCTTTTGTGATGTACAACTACTATACAACAGATAGAAAGAAACTGACATTACTCCATTTCCATGAATAAGTCATTGCTGCACTATTGTTCCATAAGTCAAGTAACTGGCCTGAGGAAGATGATGACATCCCACATGCTGCTGATGTCAATGCCACTGGAGCCAATGTTGCAACACCAGGACCATCAACACCCAGACCTCCAACAGCAGGACCTTCAGGTGTGAGGCGCCCACTATTCACTTCACCTGTACCTGCAGACTTACCTTCATCGTCTGAGTCAGAAGACGAGGCTGTGATTATCACTAGTGGTGCTTCTGCTGCAACAAGACCCCGTATTGTGGATAATCCATACCGCCTCAAAAGAAACTTGTCCCATACCCAAGTAAAGATACAGAAGCGTCTGAGGTGTCGTGTGTGCAAATTTTCGGGTAAAAGGAAGGACACACACTATAAGTGCAAGACGTGTGATGTGGCATTGTGTCCTGCACCATGCTACAGTTACTGCACCATGCAGTAATGCTTGCCCACCATCCACTCCACCTATACAAAACATGGGTTGACCCTGCAAGAAACGTTTTCCAGGAGCAGGTGGAGTGGATAAAACAAATGTTCAACCCATGTCATGTTCAACACACAACACTGAGGTGGTAAGTACAAAAATTGTTATTATTTTTTTTTTCATACTTTCCCGTATTGTACAGGCAATGTTGTTCTTCAATTGGCCCTTATATGCACTATCCATCTAAAGAATTCTATTAGGAACATTTTCATACCTAAATGAGCGCTGTAAAACGAAAATTGAGATTATCACCAGGAAATAATACTAAACATTTGTGGGCGGGAATTGGGAGTGTAGCTGGAAGGCGTCTGAGCGCTCACTCATGGCTAACACATGGCTCGTCTTCAACTCGTCGGCGGTTGGAGCGTGACCAGGTTTTTTATTTTATATGCTAATGTTACTCTAGAGAATTCTATTGCGAACCATTCAGACCAAAATGAAAGACCTAGAACGAAAATTGAGGTGACCAGAGTGAAAATAGCGAAAGCATTTTATCGCGTTTGAGTGCTCCTGGGTAACTCGTTCGCACTTTCTTTGTTTGCTGCGGGTAATTAGCCGGGCTTTTGGAGTTTATATGCATTTAGTGCTGTAGAGAATTCTATTTCGAACACAATGATACCAAATTTAATCTTGTAGAACGAGAATTGAGGTGACAAAGTTGAAGAGAGTATACACTTTTCGGAATTAACGCGCGCTCCCGTGAAACGCTGGGACCCAAATCGTATCGTTGAGGGGGTGACGCGCGGGGTGCGCGATTTAACATGTTGACCAATTTCGTTACAACTTCACATGCTTAGTGACAGATATGCGTTCTCCAAGATGTAGAAGTCACAACAAAATCCGAATAAAAACAAAGGAGAGAGAAAAAAAAGTGGTTGTCAGTTTTTTGTACAAAGGGACATAAGAATATTGCCATTGCGCAATGTATTTAAATGATATATAATAAAATATGGCATAATAACATACTAACTCATAATGTGTAAAATCTGGCCCTCCAGGTGGCACCAGCTGCATATCCACTTTGTATACCCTCCTTACTACTACTTGTCTTCTTTGTGTGTCGAACAGGTGATTGCATCTCTTTATCCCTGATTGCCAGTAAATAGGTGTGTCCCTGTAGGAGTACTGCAAGTTAGCCTTTCTTTATCGTGTTTAGTTGGTACAGAGACACTCATTAACACTAAACGGTGATATGATTATAGGTATATATATAATAATATGAAAATAATTATTGATACACAACACAACTTGTGCTGGTATTGATCCCACCAGATATAAGGGCCTGCATAATTAATTAATGGTGTTAGGTTGTTCAATATTTAGTACAACACTAGGCTATGGTAATATAAATGGGACTAGGTTGATCAGTATTTAGTTCAACACTTGTGAGATATCTGGGGCTTAACTCATATATTCAATTATTTACTTATTGGATTTAATAAATCGAAGGACCACCCACTTTTGAGAAAAGAGGGAAAACTAATAGAAGTGATCATTAGAATAAAACTAGAGAACCAGTGTCTATAGATAATCATTAAGAGAATAATCACTTGAAATAATGAATGGAATGTATTATTAATTAATTAAAGTCAGAGCCTCAAAGACCTACATTGGGGGGGTATTTCTAGAAATTCATATATATCTAGGAACCAGTGTGGTTCGCCACCAATTCATTGTTGAGTAAAGGATATAATAAATCTAAACTACTATAGATTCAAAATATGAGAAATCAAATTGTGAATATTAAAGATCAAGAATTACTGAGCAACAGTCAGAGCAAAACACATTAATTACCAATCATCATTTCTGGTAATAATCTATTCAATGTAAAGATTCTACAGGAATTATATAAGAATCAATAATCATATTAAATAAATTTGTATGAAAAAATGTCTTTAAGACGATTTCTGTAACATCATTTCGTCATTCGTCCTCGTGGTCACAGGATCTCCACAAAGAAAGAACTCGAGGTGAATATCACGAATGATGAGAAACAACTTGACGACACACTACTCACAAATATATAATCTAGGATGATGCATCAATCGAGAAACATATACTTAACATGAGCGTATTACATACTGAGGTCTGCCGAAACCGCGTCAGCCAGTCCCTGGCGTCCACTGCCGTGTACATGTAATTACGGGTCTTGGCTTCAATTGTTGAAACGTTATTAACTGGCTGAGCACTATAGAACACGTTAATAAGTAATTATTAACTATTGACCGAGTATCAACGTAATTCTTGCCGATAAATTCCCCAGTCACTACCACGTGTCTCCCCACTCTTCACGCCAGGGATGCCTTCTCTCGCACAATGGCGTCGCCGCCTCCCTCAACCCGTCTCTCGCATTCACCACAGAAATTATTAATCACGAATAATTCTTTTCCGCGCAATTATGGATGTAATACGTTAACGAGAACTGGGTTGCAATTGTAGGGATTTAAATATTATCATATTCTCGTTTTATGGTGTTAAACGAGAAATGGAGAAGAATTTATTTTCTCCATGGCATTCACACGTAACAGAGAAAACTGCTACTACATAACTATTTCAGTTAATAACTCTCGGTTTTAGATTATTGGGAGTTATATTATCCGTAGGTAATTATTACACGGCATACTGATAATTTTAGAGAACCACATTCAATTCTCTAATCCATTGGTAATAAATGTGTCTAACTGGACATTATCTGACGCAATGTTGCTACTTGATTTCATGAGAATTCTAGCATTAATACGCAGATGCAATGGTTAATTTATGTTGACACTACCGTTAGTGAAATTAGTAACTACTGTAGTTAGTATATAATGCTAATGATTTATTATAATACAATAGTAGTTTATTAGTGTTGGAAATTTCCAACAACACTAGTCAATGGTAAAATGCTTCCCTTAAAAGGGGTTGGGATCTAGCTACTAGAATATTGTGTAATAGACACAAAGTGCAAAATATTTTAATTGTAGTTTTAGTTTATATTTTAAATACTTTTCTTCTTAGATAAATAATATACACAATTGTTGTTGGTAGCCTCTCATTAACCACCGGTGTTATTTTGGTAGTAATAATTATTTTATTAGTGACTTTTCGCGAAATTAAACACCACAATCTAGTAGATAAACTCTGTAAAAATAAAGCCACAATTTGGTTTTATTTAATTTATGTGATAAAACTCCATGGATATCACACTCCACACTCCAATTTGGTGGATAAGCTCCACGAAACGGCTGTGAGTCTAGGCTACTGACCAGTCTATGACTGGCGATATGCCACCTCCACAATGTTACGCGGCAATTGGTTCCACAAGTCAACAACCCTGTACTGAACCAGTATTTACCCAAGTCTTTCCTAAATCTAAACTTATCCAATTTATACCCATTGTTTCGTGTTCTGTCCTGTGTTGATACTTTTAATACCCTATTAATATCCCCCCGGTTATGTCCATTCATCCACTTGTAAACCTCTATCATGTCACCCCTAACTCTTCGCCTTTCCAGTGAATGCAACTTAAGCTTTGTTAATCTTTCTTCATATGAAAGATTTCTAATTTGGGGAATTAACTTAGTCATCCTACGCTGGACACGTTCAAGTGAATTTATATCCATTCTATAATATGGCGACCAAAACTGAACTGCATAATCTAAATGGGGTCTAACTAGAGCAAGATATAGCTTGAGAACCACACCAGGTGTCTTGTTACTAACGCTGCGATTAATAAATCCAAGTGTCCGATTTGCCTTATTACGAACATTTATGCATTGATCCTTTGTTTAATATATTATTGATTCATTGGACTGGTTTATTTAATTTGATGGACCAGTGTGATCTAGGATCATTAAAGAACCCATCGAGGTTCAAAGGCTTGTAAATTATATTTGTTGCTCAAGATCCAATAATTTCTGTATTTGATAAACCAGTGTAGCATTTCTGGATCATCCAGTTCGAAGGTCCATAAATTATTTGGGGGAAATCTACCTGTAATTGATTTGATTAATAATTATAAAATTAAATAATTGTATATATTACATTTCAGCAGAGTGCATTTTAGAACTTTTTTCACCAGTAAACTTCCCTTCACACATTTTGGGGGGTTTTATATTTAAATCTTACCATAATTATACGGTAGACTTAATAAATAACCCCTGGGAGGCGCTTGCCTTAATAGCCTTCAACACCACCAGGCGCAAGAAATTATATTATTAAAAACTTTTGTTTCATCATATAAAAATGCTCATTTGTGTTCCCTGATCATGGGAAAATCAAAATCAAATCGTAAGTGACATATTTTGGCTGCAATAAAGCGGTAAAGTCTGGCAAAATTAAGGAGTTGACAGAGTAAGTGTCCTCTGACAGTCTTCTCTACCTCGCGGCAGGCAACAGTTGACACAACGACATTATTACCTAATTATTTCAATGTCTCTGATTTTTTCTCACTTTTTTGCAGTAATAAAATTCAATAGTGTGTAATGTGTTATATTTATTTAATAAAAAGGTGTAAACCAAATGTACTACTAATCTGGTATGGTGTCCAAACAATATAGTGGCCGCCAATACCACAGCCAGCAGACCATGCTACCTCACTCACCAAAAATCCTCCTCCCACTATACTGTTTATGCTGTTAATACGCTATATACACACACACGTTATATATACGTATCTACATGTTTTATTCAACATAATTGTACAACAAAGCTGGTATGATGTCCAATCAACATAGTGGCCACAAGAATCTGCATGACAAGTGACACAGCAGACGACAGCCTCACTCCCTCCCACACTAACACCTCCCTCACCAAAATGTCTCCTCCCAGCATATCCTTTTACTGTTATTACACTATATATACACAGGTTATATATAGGTATATACATTTGTGTCCACCATAGCGAACCACAAAACTGGAATGGTGAGTCCAAACAACAAGAGTGAACTGCCAGACCCAGCCAGCAGACGCCATCTCCCTCACTCCTTCAACACCTTATTCGCCAGCATTCCTCCTCCCACAATACTGTTTGTGCATTAATTAAACTATATCCACACGTTTTATATAAGTATCTTAATCTTTTATACACCATAATTGTACAACTAGGCTGGTATGGTGTCCAAACAGCATAGTTGCCACAATACATGGCATGACATGTCACACACCAGCCAGCAGACGACAGCCTCACTCCCTTCCTCACCAAAATGGCTCCTCCCAACATACTCCTTTTGCTGTTATTACACTATATATACACGTTATATATAAATATTTACTTTTGTGTTCACCATAGCGAACCACTAAGCTTGTATGGAGAGTCACCACACAGGGCCACGAGGCCGATGTTTACATATTTGTATCAAGGAATAATTGGGCTATAGAGAACAGTGATACAGTAAATTAGTGAACGGTAACACAACAGGCGAAAGGATACAGCATACTGAAACAACCACCAGCACCGATCCACTGGCACTCAGTGGAAGAGTGGGACTCCAAACCACGTGGAGAGACGACGAATCCACCGAGGCCCACGACATAAGGACATCATTATAAACTCACATGGTTGGGTGAGCGGGACGGTTTTGGCCGGTGAGTGCTGCCTGCTCCTGTCAGTTAACTGATGTACAGTAAGGTTAATTATATGAGAAATCTTGTTCAGTTTATCATATACATTTAGACTCACAAAGTGGCTCATTCCGGGTAGAAGTGTGACACATAGGGGACCCTCGTGACACTCACACTCACAAGCAAACACATACACAAGCAAACACACACACACACAAGCAAACACACACACACACACACACACACACACACACACACACACACACACACACACACACACACACACACACACACACACACACACACACACACACACACAGTAAAGGGATGGAGTAAATCAAAATACGAAATGGTTTTTACGTATGTGAAACATCACGCCAGCAACAGGATACCGCCCCCCCCCCCCACCCCCTTCTTTCCCACCCCATCTTACCCAAAACACTACCCTATGGGAACTGGCTAGATAGCGGCCTTTGACACTTAGTTGACAACTGTTGGACAACTGACCATACCTCCAATTTCTCACCCTCCTCCTTCTCCCTCTCCCCCATTAAACATATAGAAATAGATCTCTTCTGTTCCTCTTCCCTTCCTCCCAATATCTCTCCCCCTAACCTCCCCATACACACACTCCAGTGTTTGTGGCTTTGTGTGTACAGTGTTTTTAGTATAACAAGTAGTCTTGGATACTAGCTAAAGAAAGTAAAGAATCTTGACGAATACGGCTCATGTAGGTACTTGTTTCTGTCACCTTAGAATCAAAAGATCACACCGCCAATCCCCCCACCACCATACACCATCGACCCCACACACAAACACACACACACACACACAAACACACACTAGGAACTTTCTGAGCCAGCATGTCAAGGAACCCACAGGAGTGAGAGGCAATGATGAACCAGCTAGACTCGACTTGATATTCACCCTGAATGAGTCAGAAATAAGGGAAGTCAAAGTTGAAGCCCACATAGGAATGAGTGACCACAGTGTACTGACCTTTGAGTACTTGGTGGAGGTAGGGATAACCTATCCAAGGATGGGAGTAGAGGGAAAAAGACTGAATTACCGAAGAGAAAAATATGACGAGATGAGGAACTTCCTCAGGGGAATACCATGGGAAACAGAACTTAGAGACAAGAATGTGCAGGACATGATGGATTTTGTCACCCAGAAGTACCAGGAAGCTGCAGACAGGTTTATCCCCGTTCAAAAGGAGAAAAACGAAAACAACAGAAAAACCCATGGTTTAACCAGGAATGCATGGCTGCGAAGCAACTGAGTAAAAGAACATGGAGAAAGTACAGAAATAACAGAACACCGGAGAGCAGGGAGAGGGCCAGAAAAGAGTACCTCAGGGTGAGGAGGGAAGCAGAGAGACAGTTTGAAAATGGCATAGCGAGTAAAGCCAAAACCCAACCAAAGCTGCTCCACAGCCACATCAGGAGGAAAACAGCAGTGAAGGAACAAGTGATGAAACTGAGAAAAGGGGAGAACAGATACACAGAGAATGACAAGGAGGTGTGTGAAGAACTCAACAAGAGATTCCAGGAGGTCTTCACAATAGAACAAGGAGAAGCCCCTGCACTGAATGAGGAGGAGGCAAACCAAGCAGCCTTGGAGGAATTTGACCTCACCAGTGATTAGGTCAAAAGGTGTCTGTTGGAGCTGGATGTGACAAAGGCTGTTGGGCCTGACAGAATCTCACCATGGATACTAAAGGAAGGTGCAGAAGCACTAAGTGTACCACTCTCTATGGTGTATAACAGGTCACTGGAAACAGGAGATTTACCAGAAAGTAGGAACACAGCTAACGTAGTCCCAATATAAAAGAAGGGTGACAGGCAAGAGGCACTTAACTACAGGTCAGTTTCCCTAACTTGTATACCATGCAAGGTGATGGAGAAGATCGTGAGGAAAAGGTTCGTAGAGTATCTGGAGGGAAATAACTTTGTAACACACCACCAACAGGTGTTCAGAGATGGTAAATCGTGCCTCACAGGTTTAATAGAATTCTATGACAAGGCAACAAAAATTAGGCAGGAAAGTGAAGGGTGGCCCGACTGCATTTTCCTGGACTGCCAAAAAGCCTTTGACACAGTACCCCATAAAAGGCTGTTAAAACAGTTGGAGCATCAGGCAGGAGTAAAAGGTAAGGTGCTCCAGTGGATAAGGGAGTACTTAAGCCTGAGGAAACAGCGAGTAGAGGTGAGGAGGGGAGACATCAGAGTGGCGAGATGTCACCAGCGGAGTCCCACAGGGCTCACTACTTGGACCCATCCTGTTTCTAATATATGTAAACGATCTTCCGGAGGGTATAGACTCGTTCCTCTCAATGTTTGCTGATGATGCAAAAATTATGAGAAGAATCAAAACGGATGAAGATAGACAGAGACTACAGGATGACCTGGACAAACTGGAGAAATGGTCTAGAAAATGGCTGCTAAATTTAATTCAGGAAAGTGTAAGGTAATGAAATTAGGCGAAGGGAGCAGGAGGCTGAACACAAGGTATCATCTGGGAGGTGAAATCCTGCTAGAGTCAAATAGAGAAAAAGATCTGGGAGTTGATATCACACCGAAAATGTTCCCAGAGGCCCACATTAAAAGAATATCATCAGCGGCATTTGCTAGACTGGCCAACATAAGAACTGCCTTTAGAAACTTGCGTAAGGAATCGTTCAGGACCCTGTATACTACTTATGTAAGACCAATCCTGGAGTATGCAGCTCCAGCCTGGAGTCCATATCTAGTTAAACACAAGACAAAGTTAGAGAAGATTCAGCGGTATGCCACCAGGCTCGTTCCGGAACTGAGAGGAATGAGCTACGAGGAAAGGCTAAAGGAGCTGATCCTCATATCCCTGGAAAACAGAAGAGTAAGGGGTGACATTATAACCACCTACAAAATTCTCAGGGGAATTGACAGGGTGGACAAAGACAAACTCTTCAGCACAGGAGGGACACAAACAAGGGGACACAGGTGGAAACGTAGTACCCAAATGAGCCACAGAGACGTTAGAAAGAATTTTTTCAGTGTCAGAGTAGTTAATAAATGGAATGCACTAGGGAGTGATGTGATGGAGGCTGACTCCTTACACAGTTTCAAATGTAGATATGATAGAGTCCAGTAGGCTCAGGAATCTGTACACCAGTTGAATGACAGTTGAGAGGCATGACCAAAGAGCCAAAGCTCAACCCCCGCATGCGCAATTAGGTGAGTACACACACACATCTTTATTCAATTTCCCCCCCCTCTCCCTCGCTCTCTCCCACTCTCCTTCTGTCCCTCCCTCCCTTCCTCCATCTTCCTCACTCCATCCCTCTTTCTCCCCCCCCCCCCCCCACCATCCTTCCCTTCATCCTGCCTCCTGCCACCGGCTGACCCCCCTGGGTACCCCCCCCCCTCACCATACACACAAACACACACACACACACACTACCCTCCCCCCAACCCCCCGCCTACACCCCACCCCCCCTCCATACACTCGTCCCCTGACTCCCTTCTCTTCTCACACACCCCACCCACACTCTCCCACTCACACGCACACTCACACAATCACACGCACACACACACACACACACACACACACACACACACACACACACACACACACACACACACACACACACACACACACACACACACACACACACACACACACACACACACACACACACACACACACACACACACACACACACACACACACACACACACACACACACACACACACACACACACACACACACACATCCACCTTCCCATCCCCCCTCCCCAAATACCCCTTCCCACTCCCCTGCCCCTTCTACCCCATTGACTTCAATTCCATCTACTCCATCCCAGCTTCCACTGCACCCCTCTTCCACTCACCCCCAAACCCCACCCAACCCTCACCCCTCCTATGCACCTCCAGCCCACATTTAACCCCCTCACCTTGTGACCCCCTAACACCTTCCCCCATCTCCCTCTTCCCCTCTTCTACCCCAAAACCCCCACCTACCCCCGATTCCCCCCTAACTAATATACCCTCTCTTCCACTCCCAGCACCCATGCTCCATTCTCATCTCAGCTCTCCGCCCTCAGTATCCCTCTTCCCCCCAACCTCTCAACCTCTATCTGACTCTCAGTCTCACTCTATTTCTCAACCCCCCTATGCTATTCAGACCCCTAACTTTCAGACCCATTATGCCCTTCCTACCCCCCTAGATGCCCAGACCCCATTCGCCTACCAGGCACTCCCAGGCACCCCCCTAGCACCCCCCCCACTCACCCCCACAGCCCCCACTTGCCCCCCAGACACCCCCCAGTTCCCCCCAGACCCCTGGTGAAAGGGGGAACTCTGACACCCGAGTTTCCAAGAAGAGTCTCAAGGTTTGGTACACCAATGCTGATGGGGTAGCCAATAAAGCAGAAGAGATAAAAGAAAGAGTTAGTGAGGCAGACCCAGACATAGTGGCAATAGTGGAAACTAAAATAAATGGCATGATCTCGGATGCAATCTTTCCAGAGGGGTACCAGGTGATAAGAAAAGAAAGGACACAGAGACAGGGAGGAGGAGTGGCACTACTAATAAAGCGGAAATGGAAGTTTGATGAGCTGGAAAATCCGGGTACCAATGAAAGCACAAGCTTCATACATGGAACTCTGACAGTGGATGGGAAGAAGATTGTAATCTTGATACTCTACAATCTCCCACCAAACAGTAGAAGGCCCAGGCAGGAGTACGAGGACAGCAACAAGACATGTATGGATGAACTGCAGAGGGCAGCAACTTTAGCGCATAGAATGAGAGCGAAGCTGCTGGTCATGGGGGACCTAAATCACGGAGAGATAAATTGGGAAACGAGGAATCCCCATGGCGGGGAGGAGACCTGGGGAGCGAAGCTGGTAGACGTTATTGACAGGAATTTCCTAACACAGCATGTGAAAGAAGATACTAGGGAAAGAGGAGGGGATACGCCCAGCCTATTAGATCTCATTATCACTCAGAATGTAGAAGACATCGAGCAGTTGGAACATGAAATACCACTAGGAGCTAGTGACCATTGTGTCCTAGTCTTTGACTACATGATGGAGCTTAAAATTGTGACCAAAGGACAAGAGGTCCGGGAAAGGAGACTTGATTACAGAAAAGGGGACTACAGAAGGATAAGGGACTACCTGGGAGAAGTGCAGTGGGAGGAAGAACTTAGAGGAAAAACAGTGCAAGGTATGATGAACCAAGTCATATTGAAATGCAAGGAGGCTGAAGATAGATTTATTCCAACAATAAAGGAAAAAAGCAGGAGGGAATATAATAACCCATGGTTTAATAGACAGTGTCAGGAAGCAAAGGTGAGAAACAGGAGGGAGTGGAGGAAGTACAGAAGACAAAGGACAGAGGACAACAGGATTAGATGTAACAGAGCTAGGAATGATTACATTAACATAAGACGAGTGTCGGAAAGAAATTATGAGAACGATATTGCAGTCAAAGCGAAAAAGCAACCAAAATTACTACATAGCCATATAAGAAGGAAGATGTCGGTAAATGACCAAGTGACAAGACTGAGGAAAACAGAAGGGGCATATACAGAAAGCGACAAGGAAATCTGCGAGGTACTGAATGCAAAATTCCATGGAGTGTTCACAACCGAGCCTGAGCAGCTCCCATTGTTAGAAGAGATTACCCAAGATGAAAGACTATCGGATATATAGGTGACAGCAGAGGATGTAATGAAACAGTTGACAACACTGGATGCAAATAAAGCTGTTGGACCAGACAAAGTATCACCGTGGATACTCAAAGAGGCAGCGCAGGCTCTCAGCGTGCCTCTGGCAATGATCTTTAATGTCACTTATGTCGGGAGAATTGCCCAGTTGCTGGAATGAGGCAAATGTCGTACCGATTTTCAAAAAGGGTGATAGGGAGGAGGCACTTAACTACAGACCCGTATCACTGACAAGCATCCCCTGCAAAATACTTGAAAGAATAATTAGGCTAAGACTTGTTGAGCACCTGGAGAGCATTGGGTTTGTAAACAAGCACCAACATGGGTTCTGGACAGGGAAATCATGCCTAACAAACCTTTTAGAATTCTATGATAAAGTAACAAGGATAAAGCAGGACAGAGAAGGCTGGGCAGACTGCATATTTCTTGACTGCCAAAAGGCGTTTGATACGGTACCGCACATGAGACTGCTATACAAACTTGAGAGGCAGGCAGGAGTAAGCGGAAAGGCCCTAGTATGGGTGAAGAACTACCTAACAGGAAGGAGCCAGAGGGTAATGGTAAGGGGCGAAAAGTCGGACTGGCGAACAGTAACAAGTGGAGTACCTCAAGGATCGGTGCTGGGACCAATCCTCTTTCTAATTTACGTAAATGATATGTTTACAGGAGTGGAATCATACATGTCAATGTTTGCAGATGACGCAAAATTAATGAGAAGAGTTGTGACAGACGAGGATTGTAGGATCCTCCAAGAGGACTTAAACAGGCTGCAGAGATGGTCAGGGAAATGGCTACTGGAGTTTAACACCAGTAAATGTAAAGTTATGGAAATGGGATCAGGTGACAGGAGACCAAAGGGACAGTACACAATGAAGGGGAACAGCCTTCCTGTAACGATTCGAGAAAGAGACCTGGGAGTGGATGTGAATCCTAATCTAACTCCTGAGGCACATATAAATAGGATAACGACAGCAGCGTACTCTACACTGGCGAAAATTAGAACTTCATTCAGAAACCTAAATGAGGAAGCTTTTAGGGCGCTTTACACTGCCTACGTGAGACCCGTCTTAGAGTATGCCGCGCCATCATGGAGCCCCCACCTGAAGAAACACATAAAGAAACTGGAGAAGGTTCAGAAGTTTGCGACGAGGCTTGTCCCAGAGCTACGAGGGATGGGATATGAAGAGCGGCTGAAGGAACTGAACCTTACGACACTAGAGAAAAGAAGGGAGAGATGAGATATGATAGGGACATATAAAATACTCAGGGGAATTGACAAAGTGGAAATAGATGAAATGTTCACACGTAATAATAACCAGAACGAGGGGACATGGGTGGAAACTGGAAACTCAGATGAGTCACAGAGATGTTAGGAAGTTTTCTTTTAGCGTGAGAGTAGTAGAAAAATGGAATGCACTTGGGGAACAGGTTGTGGAAGCAAATACTATTCATACTTTTAAAACTAGGTATGATAGGGAAATGGGACAGGAGTCATTGCTGTAAACAACCGATAGCTAGAAAGGCGGGATCCAAGAGTCAATGCTCGATACTGCAAGCACATATAGGTGAGTACATATAGGTGAGTACACACACACACACACACACACACACACACACACACACACACACACACACACACACACACACACACACACACACACACACACACACACAAGTTGAGAGGTGGGACCAAAGAGCCAGAGCTCAACCCCTACAAACACAACTAGGTGAGTACACACACACACACACACACACACACACACACACACACACACACACACACACACACACACACACACACACACACTCACACACACTCACACACACTCACACACACACACACACACACACACACACACACACACACACACACACACACACACACACACACACACACACACACACACACACACACACACACACACACGCGCGTTCAGGAACCTGTGTAAGGAATCATTCAGAATTTTGTACACCACATATGTAAGACCAATCCTGGAGTATGCTGCCCCAGCATGGAGCCCGTACCTTGTCAAGCACAAGACGAAGCAGGAAAAAGTCCAAAGGCATGCCACTAGACTAGTCCCAGAACTAAGAGGCTTGAGTTACGAGGAAAGGCTGCGGGAAATGCACCTTACGACACTGGAAGACAGAAGAGTAAGGGGAGACATGATCACAACCTACAAAATCCTTAGAGCGACCGGGTAAACAAGGATAAAGTATTCAACACTGGTGGGACGCGAACAAGGGGACACAGGTGGAAACTGAGTACCCACATGAGCCACAGAGACGTTAGAAGGAACTTTTTCAGTGTGAGAGTAGTTAACGGATGGAATGCACTAGGCAGTGATGTGGTGGAGGCTGACTCCATACACAATTTTAAATGTAGATATGAAAGAGCCCAGTAGGCTCAGGAATCTGTAAACCAGTTGATTGACAGTTGAGAGGCGGGACCAAAGAGCCAAAGCTCAACCCCCGCAAGCACAAATAGGTGAGTACAAATAGGTGAGTACACACACACAGATATAGCATGGGAAACAGAGCTCAGGGGAAAGACGGCCCAAGATATGATGGATTACATCACGCAGAAGTGCAAGGACGCAACAAACAAGTTTGTCCCAGTCCAAAAGGAAAACAGAGAAATGAAAATGAGAAACCCATAGTTTAATCAGAGATGTAGGCTAGCTAAGCAGCAAAGTAAAAGGGCATGGAGAAACTATAGGAATAACAGGACTCTGGAGAGCAGAGAAAGATACCAGAATGCCAGGAATGAATACGTCAGGATGAGAAGAGAGGCAGAAGGACAATACGAAAATGACATCGCAAGCAAGGCAACGACTCAGCCTAAATTGTTGCGAAGCCACATTAGGAGAAAAACAACAGTAAAGGGACAGGTTATGAGATTAAGGATAGGGGCGGAAGGATTCACTACAAATGACAAGGAAGTGTGTGAGGAATTGAATAAGAAATTCTAGGAGGTCTTCACCTTAGAGCAAGGAGAAATTCCAGAGGTAAGTGAGGGAATAGCTAACCAGGAACCACTGGAAGAGTTTGAGATTACAAGTGGGGAAGTAAGGAAGTGTTTACTAGAGTTGGACGTGACGAAGGCTATAGGCCCAGATGGAATCTTCCCTTGGGTTCTAAAGGAAGGAGCAAGAGAACTGTGCCTACCACTCTTCATAGTGTATAACAAATCACTTGCAACAGGGGAACTGCCAGATATTTGGAAAGCAGCTAACGTAGTCCCGATATACAAGAAAGGGGATAGACAGGAGGCACTGAACTACAGGCCAGTGTCCCTGACCTGCATACCATGCAAGCTGATGGAGAAGATTGTGTGAAAAAAAACTAGTGGCGCATCTGGAGCGAAGGAACTTTGTAACACAGCATCAACATGGGTTCAGCGATGGCAGGTCCTGCCTGACAGGGTTACTTGAATTCTACGACCAGGCAACAAAAATAAGGCAAGAAAGAGAAGGGTGGGCAGACTGCATATTTTTGGATTGTCAGAAAGCCTTTGATACAGTGCCACACAAGAGGCTAGTGCGAAAGTTGGAGATGCAGGCTGGAGTGAAAGGGAAGGTTCTCCGGTGGATAGAGGAATACCTAAGCAACAGGAGACAACGAGTCTGTGTGAGGGGTGAGGTCTCAGATTGGCGAGACGTCACAAGTGGAGTCCCGCATGGGTCGGTCCTTGGACCTATACTGTTTCTGGTATATGTAAATGATCTCCCAGAGGGTATAGGTTCGTTCCTCTCAATGTTTGACGACGATCCAAAAATTATGAGGAGAATTGAAATAGAGGATGATAGTAGGAGGCTACAAGATGACCTGGATAGACTGAGTGAATGATCCAACAAATGGCTGTTGAAGTTCAACCCGAGTAAATGCAAAGTAATGAAACTAGGCAGTGGAAACAGGAGGCCAGGCACAGGATACAGAATAGGAGATGAAGTAATTAATGAAACAGACAGAGAGAAAGATCTAGGAGTTTATATCACACCAAACCTGTCTCCTGAAGCTCACATAAAGAGAATAACGTCTGCGGCATATGCGAGGCTGGCTAACATCAGAAATGGGTTCAGGAACCTGTGTAAGGAATCATTCAGAATCTTGCACACCACATATGTAAGACCAATCCTGGAGTATGCGGCCCCAGCATGGAGCCCGTACCTTGTCAAGCACAAGACGAAGCTGGAAAAAGTCCAAAGGTATGCTACTAGACTAGTCCCAGAACTAAGAGGCATGAGTTATGAGGAATGGCTGCGGGAAATGCACCTTACGACACTGGAAGACAGAAGAGTAAGGGGAGACATGATCACAACCTACAAAATCCTCAGGGGAATCGACCGGGTAAACAAGGATGAACTATTCAACACTGGTGGGACGCGAACAACGGGACACAGGTGGAAGCTGAGTACCCAAATGAGCCACAGAGACGTTAGAAAGAACTTTTTCAGTGTCAGAGTAGTTAGTAAATGGAATGCACTAAGAAGTGATGTGGTGGAGGCTGACTCCATACACAGTTTCAAATGTAGATATGATAGAGCTCAGTAGGCTCAGGAATCTGTACATCAGTTGATTGACGGTTGAGAGGTGGGACCAAAGAGCCAGAGCTCAACCCCCGCAAGCACAATTAGGTGAGAACACACACACACACACACATGTGTGTGTGTGTGTTGATTGAGTAGATAAAGACAGGCTATTTAACACAAGGGACACACGCACTAGGGGACACAGGTGGAAACTGAGTGCCCAAATAAGCCACAGAGTCATCAGAAAGAACCTTTTTAGTGTCAGAGTGGTTGACAAATGGAATGCATTAGGAAGTGACGTGGTGGCGGCTGACTCCATACACAATTTCAAGTGTAGATATGATAGAGCCCAATAGGCTCAGGAACCTGTACACCTGTTGATTGTCAAACATTCGCACAAACAGTTGCACACATGCACGCACACACGCACACACACACACACACAAACACACACATATATACAGAAAGCGACAAGGAAATCTGCGAGGTACTGAATGCAAAATTCCATGGAGTGTTCACAACCGAGCCTGAGCAGCTCCCATTGTTAGAAGAGATTACCCAAGATGAAAGACTATCAGATATAGAGGTGACAGCAGAGGATGTAATGAAACAGTTGACAACACTGGATGCAAATAAAGCTGTTGGACCAGACAAAGTATCACCGTGGATACTTAAAGAGGCAGCGCAGGCTCTCAGCGTGCCTCTGGCAATGATCTTTAATGAGTCACTTATATCGGGAGAATTGCCCAGTTGCTGGAAGGAGGCAAATGTCGTACCGATTTTCAAAAAGGGTGATAGGGAGGAGGCACTTAACTACAGACCCGTATCACTGACAAGCATCCCCTGCAAAATACTTGAAAGAATAATTAGGCTAAGACTTGTTGAGCACCTGGAGAGCATTGGGTTTGTAAACAAGCCCCAACATGGGTTCTGGACAGGGAAATCATGCCTAACAAACCTTTTAGAATTCTATGATAAAGTAACAAGGATAAGGCAGGACAGAGAAGGCTGGGCAGACTGCATATTTCTTGACTGCCAAAAGGCCTTTGATACAGTACCGCACATGAGACTGCTATACAAACTTGAGAGGCAGGCAGGAGTAAGCGGAAAGGCCCTAGTATGGGTGAAGAACTACCTAACAGGAAGGAGCCAGAGGGTAATGGTAAGGGGCGAGAAGTCGGACTGGCGAACAGTAACAAGTGGAGTACCTCAAGGATCGGTGCTGGGACCAATCCTCTTTCTAATTTACGTAAATGATATGTTTACAGGAGTGGAATCATACATGTCAATGTTTGCAGATGACGCAAAATTAATGAGAAGAGTTGTGACAGACGAGGATTGTAGGATCCTCCAAGAGGACTTAAACAGG
Source organism: Procambarus clarkii (assembly GCF_040958095.1). Taxonomy (NCBI): domain Eukaryota; kingdom Metazoa; phylum Arthropoda; class Malacostraca; order Decapoda; family Cambaridae; genus Procambarus; species Procambarus clarkii. Next base: position 8,867,736 of record NC_091210.1, on the reverse strand, counting down.
CTGCAGAGATGGTCAGGGAAATGGCTACTGGAGTTTAACACCAGTAAATGTAAAGTTATGGAAATGGGATCAGGTGACAGGAGACCAAAGGGACAGTACACAATGAAGGGGAACAGCCTTCCTGTAACGATTCGAGAAAGAGACCTGGGAGTGGATGTGAATCCTAATCTAACTCCTGAGGCACATATAAATAGGATAACGACAGCAGCGTACTCTACACTGGCGAAAATTAGAACTTCATTCAGAAACCTAAATGAGGAAGCTTTTAGGGCGCTTTACACTGCCTACGTGAGACCCGTCTTAGAGTATGCCGCGCCATCATGGAGCCCCCACCTGAAGAAACACATAAAGAAACTGGAGAAGGTTCAGAGGTTTGCGACGAGGCTTGTCCCAGAGCTACGAGGGATGGGATATGAAGAGAGGCTGAAGGAACTGAACCTTACGACACTAGAGAAAAGAAGGGAGAGAGGAGATATGATAGGGACATATAAAATACTCAGGGGAATTGACAAAGTGGAAATAGATGAAATGTTCACACGTAATAATAACAGAACGAGGGGACATGGGTGGAAACTGGAAACTCAGATGAGTCACAGAGATGTTAGGAAGTTTTCTTTTAGCGTGAGAGTAGTAGAAAAATGGAATGCACTTGGGGAACAGGTTGTGGAAGCAAATACTATTCATACTTTTAAAACTAGGTATGATAGGGAAATGGGACAGGAGTCATTGCTGTAAACAACCGATAGCTAGAAAGGCGGGATCCAAGAGTCAATGCTCGATCCTGCAAGCACATATAGGTGAGTACATATAGGTGAGTACACACACACCTTCGGGACCAAAGAGCCAAAGTCGGGACCAAAGAGCCAAAGCTCAACCCCCGCAAGCACAAATAGGTGAGTACACACACACACACACACACACACACTTACACACACACACACACACACACACACTCCAGAGCTTTGTGTAGACAGAGAAGAACCGATCTCATCAATCTACCAGCACTTAGTGAACCACCTAGTGGGAGACAACGACGGAAAACCATCGTCATCATACATCGTCCTTACTCAT
>NC_091210.1:8841665-8864165 GCF_040958095.1 Procambarus clarkii | reverse complement strand
TTCTACTTTCTTCTCACTTCAGTGGAAGGGTCGGATCCCCCCACCCACCCATTTATCTCTCCCTTTATCACTCCCTTCTCTCTCTATCTCTTTCTCTCTCTCTTTCTCTCTCTCTTCCTCTCTCTCTCTCCCTCCCCCATCCCGCTCTGCCCTCCTGACAAATCCTTTCACGGCACAAGTATAGGAACAGGGTCAAGCATGGCAGCCAGAGGTACCAGGGGAACAGGGAAGAGCCAATGTGATGAAATGAAGGGAATGTTCACCCAGTTTCTGGAGGACATCAAGAGTGAGATGCAAGAAATGATGCAGGAAATTAAGAACGAAATAAGCAACCTGAAAAGAGAGCTGACAGAAGCAAAGGAGGAGATTAGAGCCCTCAAAGAGAATGGTATGGAGGCTGAGAATCAGAAAACCATCCAGGGAGAAGGTGGTAATAGTTTTTTGAATGAGAATGCCACAATAAAAGCAACATTTGCGGAAATACTAAAAAAAATAACTCTGAAGTAATGACTGCAGTGATGGAAGTGGCCATGAAAGCAGCCACCTCACAGGAGGCGGCACGCTCCACTAGCCAACTGCTGGAAAGGAACAGATCAGTGGTTGCGGTGGGTATTAAAGAGCAGGAAGGCTCTAATAGGACAGAGTGGAATGACAAGGACAAAGCAGCAGTGAATGAAGTACTAAAGGCACTAGATATGGAAGAGGCTGAGCATAGCATTGAGAAGGTTTTCAGGCTAGGTTGGTACAACAAAGACCGAGACCGAATGATAAAGATAGTGTTTGCAAACGAGAGCACAAAGGAGAAGATCCTATCAAGGAAGAGCTCCCTGAAAAACGTGGGAAAATTAAAAAATGTATTCCTCCAGAGAGACATGACAAGGGAGGAGAGAGCCGTGGCAGCAGAAGCAAGGAAGAGGCGCAGGGCGAGAGGGGAAAACCAGGAAGTCACAGCTCCCAGCACAACACCCCCAGAAGCGAGGGGGGAACCCACAACCAGCTACCCAGTAACACCAGAAGGGAGGACAACCCCGCCTCCCTCCTCTGCATAGAAAACCCCCCTACCCCAAACCCTCCCTGCCCCCACTCAAATGTTCAGCCAAATCTCCCTCCCCCCACACCCAATCCCCACCCTTCTACCCCTCCCCTCCTCCCGAGTCCTCCCTCCCCCCCTTTCCTTCCCGTCCTCCCTCCCCTTTCACCCCATACCCTCCCTGTCCCTCCCCCTTCAGTGGATCCCCCGCCCCTCATCCCAGTATCCTCCAAGACCCTGTTATCCACCTCACAGGTCCTCACACCCATGGAACAGCCTCCCCCACCAGCAGAACACTCACCAAGGAGGCGATTTGAGAAGGGACAGAACAAAGTGAGCCTCAAAGCGATGTACACTAATATAGATGGAATTACAAATAAGCAAATGAGCTTGGAGAACGGGTACTAGAGGAAAACCCAGACATAATAGCCCTCACAGAAACAAAGATCACGAAAACGGGTAACAAATGCAATGTTCCCACAAGACTATTATGTTATGAGGAAAGAGAGGGAAGGAAGAGGTGGGGGTGGTGTAGCTCTGCTGGTAAGAAAAGGCTGGAATTTTGAGGAGATGGATATTCATGGCTGTGAAGGTTTCAATGACTACATAGCAGGTACCATAACAAATGGAGGGAAAAAAATTATAGTCATAGTCATATATAATCCACCACTAAATGACAGAAGACCTAGACAGGAATATGATAGAAACAACATGGCCACCATTAACATAATAGAAAGAGCAGCTTCTGTTGCTAGCAGGAATGGATCTGGACTACTAATTATGGGAGACTTCAACCATGGGAAGATAGATTGGAAGAACAGAGACCCGCATGGAGGACCAGAAACATGGAGGGCTAAGCCTCTGGACGTGGCAACAAGAAACTTTCTAAGCCAGCACATCAAAGAACCAACAAGAATGAGAGGAGATGAACCAGCAATGCTTAATTTGATATTTACCCTAAATGAGTGGGATATAAGAGAAGTTAAGATGGAAGTGCCCTTGGGAATGAGTGACCACAGTGTATTGAACTTTGAGTACCTGGTAGAGCTAGGACTTATCTCCCCCCAAAAAGAACTAGGAATCAAAAGGCTGGCATACCGAAAGGGAAATTATGAACAGATGAGAAGTTTCCTAAGTGAAATACCTTGGGACACAGACCTCAGAGATAAGTCTGTACAGGGTATGATGGACTATGTTACCCAAAAGTGTCAGGAGGCAGTAAACAGGTTCATCCCGGCCCAAAGGGAAAAATCCGAGAAGCAACAAAAGAATCCATGGTATAATAGGGCATGGATGAAAGCGAAGATACTGAACAAAAGGGCGTGGAGGAACTTCCGGAATAACAGAACACCAGAAAGCAGAGAGAGATACCAGAGAACCAGGAATGAGTACGTCAGGGTGAGAAGAGAAGCAGAGAAAAGTTTTGAAAATGATATAGCAAACAAAGCCAAGACCAAACCAAAGCTAGTCCACAGTCACATCAGAAGGAAAACAACAGTGAAAGAACAGGTATTGAAACTTCGAACAGGCGAGGACAGGTATACAGAGAATGACAGAGAGGTGTGTGAAGAACTCAACAAGAGGTTCCAGGAGGTCTTCACAATAGAACAAGGTGAGGTCACTGTGCTAGGAGAAAGGGAGGTAAACCAGGCGGGCCTTGGAAGAGTTCGAAATTATGAGAGAGGAGGTCAAGAGACACCTGCTGGATCTGGATGTTAGAAAGGCTGTTGGTCCAGATGGGATCTCACCATGGATACTGAAAGAGTGTGCAGAGGAACTTTGCTTGCCACTCTCCATAGTGTATAGTAAGTCACTGGAGACGGGAGACCTACCAGAAATATGGAAGACGGCAAATGTGGTCCCAATATACAAAAAGGGCGACAGGCAAGAGGCACTGAACTACAGGCCAGTGTCCTTGACTTGTATACCATGCAAGGTGATGGAGAAGATCGTGAGAAAAAACCTGGTAACACATCTGGAGAGAAGGGACTTCGTGACAAATCGCCAACATGGGTTCAGGGAGGGTAAATCTTGCCTTACAGGCTTGATAGAATTCTACGATCAGCTGACAAAGATTAAGCAAGAAAGAGAGGGCTGGGCGGACTGCATTTTCTTGGATTGTCGGAAAGCCTTTGACACAGTACCGCATAAGAGGCTGGTACATAAGCTGGAGAGACAGGCAGGTGTAGCTGGTAAGGTGCTCCAGTGGATAAGGGAGTATCTAAGCAATAGGAAGCAGAGAGTTACGGTGAGGGGTGAGACCTCCGATTGGCGTGAAGTCACCAATGGAGTCCCACAGGGCTCTGTACTCGGTCCTATCTTGTTTCTGATATATGTAAATGATCTCCCAGAGGGTATCGATTCATTTCTCTCAATGTTTGCAGACGATGCAAAAATTATGAGAAGGATTAAAATAGAAGAGGACTGTTTGAGGCTTCAAGAAGACCTAGACAAGCTGAAGGAATGGTCGAACAAATGGTTGTTAGAGTTTAACCCAACCAAATGTAATGTAATGAAGATAGGTGTAGGGAGCAGGAGGCCAGATACAAGGTATCATCTGGGAGAGGAAATTCTTCAGGAGTCAGAGAAGGAAAAAGACTTGGGGGTTGATATCACGCCAGACCTGTCTCCTGCAGCACATATCAAGCGGATAACATCAGCGGCATATGCCAGGCTGGCCAACATACGAACGTCATTCAGAAACTTGTGTAAAGAATCATTCAGAACTTTGTATACCACATATGTCAGGCCAATCCTGGAGTATGCAGCCCAGCATGGAGTCCATATCTAGTCAAGGATTAAGACTAAACTGGAAAAGGTTCAAAGGTTTGCCACCAGACTAGTACCCGAGCTGAGATGTATGAGCTACGAGGAGAGACTACGGGAATTAAACCTCACTTCGCTGGAAGACAGAAGAGTTAGGGGGGACATGATCACCACATTCAAGATTCTGAAGGGAATTGATAGGGTAGATAAAGGCAGTCTATTTAACACAAGGGGAACACGTACAAGGGGACACAGGTGGAAACTGAGTGCGCAAATGAGCCACAGAGATATTAGAATGAACTTTTTTTAGTGTCAGAGTGGTGGACAAATGGAATGCATTAGGAAGAGATGTGGTGGAGGGCTGACTCCATACACAGTTTCAAGTGTAGATATGATAGAGGCCCAATAGGCTCAGGAATCTGTACACCTGTTGATTGACGGTTGAGAGGCGGGACCAAAGAGCCAGAGCTCAACCCCCGCAAACACAACTAGGTGAGTACCACACACACACACACACACACCGAGGCGGGACCAAAGAGCCAAGCTCAACCCCCGCAAGCACAAATAGGTGAGTACACACACACACACACATTGGATTGGAGAACTGAAATTGTAAACAAACATGGCACAGAGCAGACGTAACACAGAGGAAGGAGGAGGACAAGATGTCTCGCTTGAGGAGGCACTCGTTCAAATGTGGAGTGAAATCAGGATGGAACTACAGGTAATGAAGGAAAAGGTAGCTAACCTGCAGGATGACTGATTGTGGCAAGGGAGGAGATTAAAAGCCTGAAAGAGAATCCCCAATATCCGCCATGAACCAGCCCTCAGGAAGATGGTAATGTATCTATAGAAGGGACTTCTGGTCAACAAGGGAATTCTACATTACTACCCTCATTTGCATATATACTTAGTAGGACCCCGGAAGTGGTCTCTGCAGTACAGTTTAATTGCCATGAAAGTTGCTACTTCTCAGGAAGCAGCAAGATGCACTAGGTGACTGATAGAGAGGAAAAGAGCACTAGTCGTAGTAGGTATTAAGGAGCAAATAGAGGCCACTCCAAGGGTGAGGAGAGATATGGACAAAGCCACACTCAAAGAGATCCTTGAAGGAGTACAGATGGAGGGGGAAGAATTGAATATAGAAAAGGTTTTTCAGGCTTGGCCAGTACAACACGGACAAAGATCAATTGATAAAAGTGCTTTTCAAAAGCGAGAACACAAAAGAGAAAATTTTAGCAAAGAAGAGCAGCCTACTCAATGTGCAGAAGTTTTAAAAAGGTATTCCTGCAGAAGGATATGATCAGGGAGGAGAGACAGAGGGCAGCAGCAGCAAGGAAGGAGCGCAAGGAGAGGGAAAGGAATCAGGGAACCACATCCCAGAACCCAACGATCCCAGTAGGGAGTGGGGGAACCCTCCACAGGAAATTCAACAGCCCCAGTGGGATGAAGATCACACCCTTCTCCCAACTAATAGAAGCCCTACCTGCCCCAGTCCCTATACTTATCCCCCACCCCTAAGCCCTCCCTTCTGCCCAACCCCCATATCCCCTCCCTCCTCTCCCACCTCCTAATCTCTCCCATCTCCCCTCCAAGCCCTCTTTCCTCCCTCTCTCCCCACCCTTCTCCCCCACCCCCAAGCCCTCCTTTCTCCCCCCACCCCCCAAGTCCTCCCTCCCCCCTTCCCCCGACAACCCCCTCCCCTTTCTCTCTATCCCCCCCAAACCCTCCCTTCTCCTCCACCCCTCCAAGCCCTCACTTCGCCCCTACCCTATCCAAACCAGATCCTCCCAGCCCCCCCACAATCCAGGTCCCCCTCACTCTCAGCCCCCCTCACAACCTAAGGCGCCCCCCCTTTCCCCCACTCCCAATCCCCCTCCATGTTTACCTTCTCCAGTGGAAGCAACAGGAACTGGGGATGGACAAAAAAGAGTCAGCTTCAAGGTGATGTACACAAACATAGATGGGATTACAAGCAAGGTGAGCGAATTTAGGGAAAGAGCACAAGACTAAACCCAGATGTAACTGGAATCATGGAAATAAACTCTCAGGAATCATAACAAATGTGTTGTTCCCCCCAGGATTACACTGAAATAAGGAAAGAGAGGGAGGGAAGGGGAGGAGGCAGAGTGGGCCTTACTCATGAGAAAGGAATGGAGTTTCAAGGAGATGGTTATCCCCGGCTGTGAAGGGTTTAGAGACTACATAGCAGGCAGCATGACGATGGGGGACCCAGAGTAGTAGTAGCGGTGATATATAACTGACCACCAAATGACAGAAGACCCAGGCAAGAGTATGACAGAGACAACATGGCAGTTAATAATATAATTGAGAGGGCAGCCTCTGCTGCCTAAAGAAATCGATCCCATCTGCTCATCATGGATGACTTCAATCATGCAAGGATAGACTGGGAGAACAAGGAACCACACGGCGGAGAGGATACATGGAGAGCCAAACTAGTGGAAGTGGCGACAAGAAACTTTCTAAGCCAACATGTCAGTGAACCAAATAGGATGAGGGGAAACGATGAAAAAGCGACACTCTACTTAGTCTTCACTCTGAATGACTCCGACATAAGGGAAATTGACTTCGAGACCCCAGTAGGAATGAGCGATCACAGTGTACTGACGTTTGAGTATCTGGTCGAAGAAGGGCTAAAGTACTCGAGAAAGGGAACTGAAAGCAAAAGGCTGGCATTCCGTAAGGAAAATTACGAGGATATAAGAAAATTCCTAACGGATGTAACATGGGAAGCAGAGCTAAGGGAAAAGACGGCCCAAGACATGATGGAATACATCACACAGAAGTGCAAGGAGGCAGCAGAAAAGTTTATCCCGGCCCAAAAGGTAAAAACTGAAATGCAGATTAGAAACCCATGGTTTAATCAGATATGTAAGCTAGCTAAGCAACAAAGTAAAAGAGCATGGAGTAGCTAAAAATAACAGAACACTTGAGAGCAGAAAAGGTTACCAGAGAGCAAGGAATGAATACATCAGACACTTTCTAAGCCAGCACAGCAAGGAACCAACGGTTGAGAGGCGGGCCCAAAGAGCCAGAGCTCAACCCCCGCAAGCACAACTAGGTGAGTACAAGAATAAGAGAAGACGAACCAGGAATGCTCGATCTGATATTTACCCTAAATGAGTGGGATATAAGGAAAGTCAAGATGGAAGCACCCTTGGAATGAGTGACCAGAGTGTATTAAACTTTGAGTACCTGGTAGAGCTGGAATTATCTCCCCCCCAAAAAAAAGAACTAGGAAACAAAAAGGCTGGCATGCCGAAAGGGGACTATGAGGAGATGAGACGTTTCCTGAGGGATATACCTTGGGACATAGACCTCAGAGATAACCCAGCAAACACAAAATCATCTACACAAAACGTTCGCCTATCTCTTGCCATAGGTGTGGGAATGATTTGCATTGAGAATGGTGCAGGAGAGCCTTGAGAAACTTTACTCAAAAAAAATCCAAACACGAAGGTTTAAATTATAAATTGTTTTTCTACAATTATTTTCTTCCAAATGTAAAACAAATAGGTTTTTACATGTTTAAATATAAAATTTATGGTGTTTTTTTTGTAAAATTCATTAATAAATTGTGAATGATATATATTGGCTGAGTGAAACCTTTATAATCCATTTAGTTATAATTTGAACAGAAAAAAGTATTTTTCCAAATTTTCTAAAAATTGCTCTTTTTAACACAATTTGACTCCTTATACTTCCACTAAACACTATATCATGTTAAATATATAATTTATGTATTATTCCTAAAATAATTTATATAAATTATATAAGTTGCTGGAAAGTGGTGTTAAGGATTTTGAAAACATTTTGTTGTGTTAATATGTTCTTATTAACTATGTCTCAAGTTCACAGTTTATCAAACAAGAATATTAACATTCGTCAACTCTTAAAATCTTATATGTTATCTTGCTGGTGCAAAAAAGGGTGAATCTTAGGAACAGCTTATAGTATCTATATATCACAAATGGTGTTTTCCCTAACTCAAACAATGTAGGGTTTATTATTCTACACATATTTCTAATGACTCTTAGATGTTTACATTCTCTGAAGTATAATTGTGAAGGCTGTGTCCATCACTCTCAACACAGATTCTTAAACTCGTCTCTGCAGGGTTCAACTATATAATTAGTTTCCATTTTGAATTTCCATGGACATTTGTATCCAAAATGAAACCAATGTGGTTTCCTTCAGCGCCTTCAGCCAGCACATTTGCTCATTCATTTCCACAGATTCCAACAAGGTAGGGGATTTACAGAAATTTGTATATTCATATTGTTATATATTAAAAATATGAATGCAGTTCAATATGATAAGACAAATACATGAGTTTATGATAAATTCGTTTTCTGTGATATACCATTGATATGCTCTTTTTTCTTTAACGGCAGACTAAACTAAAGTGCTCACATCAACAGATTTGATGTATAAATTGTCAACCGCTCAACAGAGTTAGTATAAAATGTATTAGTATAAATCTTACTTGTCTCATTGTTAATTCACATTCAATGTCAAACTTGTGGTTTTGATGTGGCACGTTTGGCCAAGACACCCCACCCCATTATGCACCCCATACCCATCTTGTGGGCGGTTGTGGAAAGGGTTTACAGAGGCACATAATGGGCTCAGGGACTGAACCCCACAATTCATTTAGCTAAGGCAAGTTACAATCTTGATGAGCTAGTTACAAAATTCAATATAAGTCATCACATCAACAATGGGTTCGAGATCGACCTCAAGTACAGGTTCTAAATTAAGCAACTGACATATGTGGAGAGCTAGTATCAAAATTTATATGTTTGTCCTGCACACCGTTCCCCATCCAGTGGGCAGCGGTGGATAGGTTACAATCACTTAGTTGTTATCTACAGTTAGCAAACTGGGGATATTTGGCTAAAATTTCTGGTAGCAGATCATTTTGAATGAAATATTGACACATCGCTGGAACATTGGTTATAGAATTGTCTCTAAATTCATGTATCTTTTCGCACGTCCATCACATAGTGACGGAGGGTGTGCGAATAATTTTGTTGACACAGTTTACATTTGGTCAGGTCTACATCAGCAGATAATGAGAATTCCCAGAGATACTTGTAACCGAGTCTAAGCCGAGCAGTAGTAACATCTAGAAGTCTGCTGATTTTATTGGATGATCCATAGATGTGTGGCTCCTCTTGTATGATATGTATGATAGATGGAATTACTAGTTCCAGTTTCTAGGCAGGCGATGAGTACTCACAATAACCTTAATTAAGCGTCAAAACAAAAATGTGTATACTCTTTTTACTCTCCTGACCTTAGTTCTCGAGCTATGTATTTCATTTTGGTACCAACGTGTTCGCAATAACATTCTCTAGAAGAAAATCAGCAAAAACGGTCACCAAAAGTTATATGAATACCAGCACCCAATAAATACCTACGTAGATGACTCGCCGTGAGTGCCCAAGAGCAACAAAATGTTTTTACTCTTGGGATTGTTATCACTTCCACACTTGTCCTACAGCGTTAATTTTGGTATCAATGTACTCGCAATGAAATTCCCACACGGTGATATGAATATAAACGTAGAATAATGGTCGCTGCCCACCCGCAAGAGTGTGGGAAAGTGGCGGAACTGTTACCCAGTATTGGTGACAAGACGACACATGGGCGATACAGTGCTTTGGAAAGTTTTATAATTATATCACTGTCCTGACATTATTATTGTATGTACGTCATTCATTTTTGTGCCAATGTTTTCGCAATAGAATGTTCTATGAGCCCGTAGGTAAAAAAGAGCAACAAAGCGTAAGATAGAATAGCACCATAATATAAAACAACGCTGGTACATATCAGTGAGCGTCAAACACACACGAAATGTGTGATGTTTGATGGTGGTCAAACGATGTTTGATGTGTTGATCAGGTGATGTCCTGATCCGCATAATTAATAATAAGTATAATAATAATATAATATAAGTATAATAATAGTATAATAAGAGCAAAGCGTTCCTATTACGAGAATAGATTCAAAGAAGCAAAAGGCAACATAAAAAGCACATGGAGAGCCATCTCTACCATCCTAGGAGCTAAACAACATTCACATAATAAGATAAAAATCTCCAAGGATGGTTATACACCTGCAACAGATCTTGAAACCAGCAACTGAATTTAATAGCTTCTTTTCATCGTTTGGTGCTCACCTTGCCCGAAAAATCCCAGAGACTCAGACATATGTTACCACATATCTTTCACGCAGCTATCCAAACTCTCTTCTCCTCTCTCCGGTCAGCCCTACAGATGTTTGTGTCCATCATTCACTCGCTAAAAACCAAAGCTGGGAACATTAGTGAAATACCATCGATGGTACACAGGCGTGCCACCCATGCCCTTGCACCATCCATAGCACTGCTGTTCAACAAATCCCTAGAGTGTCATACCTTCCCCTGATATCCTTAAAAAAGCAAGAGTAACGCCAGTTCATAAAGGAGGTAACACGGCAGACATAAATAATTACAGACCCATATCGAAATCTACCTATATTATCAAAATTATTTTTTTTTTTTTTACAAACAGCTCTACTCCAATCTTGTAAAATTCAATATACTAAGTCCCTGTCAGTTTGGCTTCCGCTCCCAAAAGAGTACCAATTGATGCTATTGTTAGTCTGCTTGACTTAATCTTCTCAGCCCTTGACAAAAGTGAGTTTCCAATTGAACTCTTCATCGGCCTGAGAAAGGCCTTTGATACTGTTAACCATAACTACCTCTTACTTAAATTCCACCATTATGGAATCCGTGGCCTTGCCCTAAACTATATCCGATCCTATCTTAGTAACAGACACCAATATGAAGCCATCAATGATATAACCTCTCCCACTCTACCACTTAATTACCGTAAAGGTGCCACAGAGCAGCATCCTAGGACCCTCCTGTTTCTTATATACATCAATGAATCTCCCTAATGTCCTCTAACATACTTAAACCCTATATTGTTGGCTGATGATACTACTCATCTACTCTGACCCCAACCCACTCCTGTTAAATAATGTTGTAAACAATTAATTAAAAAAAGTCCTACTTGTGGATGTCAACCAACAAACCTCACACAAAACATAGAAAAGACCTACTATATCTTATTTGGAAACAAATCAACAAATGCAATTCAGCTTCAGATAGATAATGTAAACATTAGCAATAAAAAATGATGGAAAGTTTTCTTAGCCTATACTTAGACAAGAGACTCAACTTCCGCACCCATATACAACACATAAACTAAAAAGGTTTCTAAACAGTTGGTATACTGTTTAAGATCAGATATTATGTACCCTACTCTGCTCTCCTCTCACTCTATTATGCACTTATCTATCCCTATCATTCTTATGGCGTTTGTGCTTGGGGTTCAACCTCTGCAAACTACCTCAAGCCCATCATCATCCAGTAAAAATCTGCTATCAGGACAATAAATAACTCTACCTTCAGACAACACACAGCTCCCTTGTTCAAATCCTTAAACATGCTTAAACAAGATTCACTCCATACATTCTCCTGTGTAAATTACGTTTATAAAGCCCTTTTTCTAACTGCAAACCCTGTTCTGAAACTCTTCCTGGACAGATGTAATAGAACACATGGCCACGTCCCCACCAGACATAAATATCTCTTTGATATCCCCAGAGTCAAACTTAATCTATGTAAACACTCTATGTAAATAAAGGGACCTAGTCTATGGAACTCACTCCCTTATAATGATTTGAAAAGCTGTCCAACTTCTGCCATATTCAAAAATAAAACCAAAAGTACCTGTAGTACTTTTTAAGTACGAGGGAGTAATGCGCAAAGCGTCCCTCACCTGTGACGTCACAGCGTCACCTGACGCCATATCAACACATCGGCCATTTTGTCGTCAGTTCAGTCATGGCGAGGACTAACCCTTCATGCAAACTGCACCTACTATCAAGAAGAAGAAGATTTTGTGTTCCACCGATAGTATTATCGTAAGTAAGCACTTATATTTTATATTTTATTAAATTAATTGATTCTATTTTTCTGTAATAAGGTCCAAAGGGTTGTTAAGGAACAAGGGTGTAGCGATAACCGACGCTCAGTGCTCTCAACTCACACCAAAGTATCACCTGTGTAGCTTCTGTAATTAGTGTTAATTAGTTATGCTATAAGATAATGAAGCGAGTATAAGATTAACTCCCTACAAGGGTACTGTGTTGGGAGGTGAGGGCTGTTACTGGTGTCTGTGGGGATGTGAGGACTTGTACCAACCACTATCACCACCAGTACCTTGTCTTGCATCCTGCTTAGTATTCCTATTGAGATATGAAGTATTATTGCATTCATATAATTATTCATTCATTGTCATTACTATTTTTATGGGCTATGTTCTGTTACCCTAATGCTTTTTACCCCTGGGCATGTCCATTTACTCTCCAGCCCTTCACAAGCCACTGCTGCACCCCCTCCATGCCCATACTTACTGTGCTTATTCTTACAGGACTTGCACTGCATTATGTGGTGCTCACTGCCTGGACACCTTGATACATGCATTATAGGGTTCTGGTAGTTGTTCTACTCACCAAGCCCTTCCAAGGCCAGGCTTGACATGTGAGAGCTTGGTCCAACAGGCTGTTGCTTGGACAGGCCCCTCAGGCCCACATATCCACCACAGCCTTGTTTGTCCGGCAACTTCAAAATCAAATGTTTATTTACGTAAGGTACATACATATTTTTAGGTAAGGTACTCTTTATTTGGGTAAATTTATCTTCGTAGTATTTAGCTTTGGCTCGTCTAATTATCTTGGATAGCAATAACGAGTAATTCTTTGAGAATTCTTTGGAGACAATTCCTAACCTATACTTCTCCAACCTATACTTCTTCTCAAGGTCATCTTCACTTCTTGAAGATGTTCAGGTTTTCTCTTGAAGATGTCGACGGTTGTTCCAGCAATACTGTATTTCTTTTATTGCTGAAAACCTGTTTCAGCCATAAAAAATAATCCTGAATCCAGAAAAAAAATCCCTTTGTATCGTCTGGAAATTTTCAAATATTGCTGATCAAACCTGAGTCTAAATTATTTGTATATATTATGAATTACAGAGGTCCCAGGACAGGGTTTTTAGGCACTCCACTTACATTTTCCCACTCTGACTTAACCCCCATTTATACAAACTCAGTCTTATCTTTTAGCTAATAATTTATTGTACACACCATACTCAGCCTGTGTAGGGTAGGTTTATTGTGCATGTGTAGTATATATATTTGTGTAGTATATTTGGTATATTTAATGCCTCTAACCTCTCCTCATAGTTCTTGTCCTTCAGTTCTGGGAGCCACTTAGTAGCATGTCTTTTGCACCTTTTCCAGTTTGTTTATGTGCTTCTTAAGATATGGGCACCATACAACCGCTGCATATTCCAACTTTGGTCTAACAAAAGTCGTGAACAATTTCTTGAGTATTTCGCCATCCATGCATTTAAAAGCTCTGAATATTATCCTTTACCTGCAATTGGTTGTTGCTGTATTTATAGAATATGATTTGTTCTACTTTTCATTTGTTTGTTCCTTTTTTCAAATTTCTTTCTGCCTCTCTCCTCACTGCCGTGTAGTTGTTTCTCTTTGTATTACTGGTATGTTTGGGGGTTTGGCCTCTTCGTATATTGATTCCATTTTTGTGTCTTTTGGTCTCTGTCCGTCTTGAAATTTCAGTTGAACAAATCCTGTTTCCTAGTTCTGCATCTTTGTTTTGGTATAAATGTTTTTGTTCCTTTATCATATATTTCACAAAATTGACATACTGTGCATTAATTCATCTCAATTACTTTCCTTTCCTAACAGCAAGCCTTTCCAGTAAAATTCTTTGAATTCTTTTCTGACTTCTGGCCTAATGTTGGTTTTATCCTAGTGTGTATGATGCCTAGCGTGTGTCTGGTGCCTGTTGTGTTAAACCGAAGATAAATGCATAAGTATAGGTCAGTAATTTCTCCAGCTTTGAAAGGGGCTTTCATTATGCAGCAGTATTCCACTCTAGAGAGCACTAGCGTCTTGAAAACTATCATCATCGGTATAGCATCTCTAGTGTGAAAAGTTCTTGTTATCTATCCTGTCATTTTTCTTGCAGTTGTGACGGCTACTTTATTGTGTTCTTTAAATGTAAGGCCTTCTGACATCAGTACACCCAAATCCTTTACGTTGCTTTTCCGTTCAATGTTATGATTTGACTGAGTTTTGTAAGTGGTTTCCGTTTTTATATTTTTTATTTTTTCCGTAGCGCATGAGCTGAAACTTATGTTCGTTAATCACCATGTTATTTTCTGTAGCCCATAGAAAGACCTGATTTACATCTGATTGGAGGTTTGCCGTGTCCTCTATGTTGCCTACTCTCGTGAAGATTCTAGTGTCATCTGCAAAGGATGATCAAGTACTATAGGTTGTGTCCTTGTCTATGTCCGATATGAGGATGAGAAAAAAGTATTGGAGCAAGCACAGTACGCTTGGGGACTGAGCTCTTTACGGTTGATGGTCCAGATTTTATTTTGTTGACTACTACACATTGGGTTCTATTAGTCAGGAAGTTGTATATCCATCTGCCTATTTTTCCGGTAATTCCTTTTGAACGCATTTTATGTGCAATAACACAATGGTCACATTTGTCAAAGGCTTTTTTTTGTCAAAGCGTTTTGTTTGTCTTCCATGGCATCTAGTGCCATGTCAGAGTGGTCCAGCAACTGTGATAGGCAAGAGCGCCCTGTTCTGAAACCATGTTGTCTGGGGGTTATGGAGATGCTGTGATTCCATGTATTTTGTGATCTTACTTCTTAGCATTCTCTCAAAGATTTTTATGATGTGCGATGTTAGTGCTATCGGTCTGTAGTTTTTTGCCTCTGCCTTATTTCCTCCTTTATGGGGCGGTGCTATCTCTGCGGTTTTTAGTATGTCAGGGACAATGCCAGTATCTTGGCTTTGTCTCCAAAGAATGTGAAGGGCCTGCGATAACGTTTTTTACAGTTCTTGATGAATATAGAGTTCCAAGAGTCAGGGCCTGGTGCAGAGTGCATAGGCATACTGTCTATGGCTTCTTCAAAATCCAGTGGGGATAGGATCACATCTGATTTATGATTTGATGTTGGTATCATATCCATGAAAAATTCATTTGGGTTATCAATCAGATGGATGGAGAGCTACACTCGTGGTGTCCCATTTTCCCAGCACTCTGTCATATAATGCTTTGAAACTTTTGACGGATTTGGCCTCCACCACCTTCTCACCTAACATGTTCCAACCGTTTACCATTCTGTTTGCAAAAGTGAATTGTCTTACATTTCTTCGGCATCTTTGTTTAGTTCGTTTAAATCTATAACCTCTTGTTCTTGAAATTCCAGGTCTCGGGAAATCTTCCCTATCAAGTTTATCAATTCCTGTTACTGTTTTGTACGTAGTGATCATATCTCCTCTTTTCCTTCTGTCTTCTAGTTTGGAATATTTAATGCCTCTAATGTCTCCTCATAAATCCTGCCCTTCAGTTTTGGCATGAATGTTTGTGTGCCTTCATCGTATATTTTGCAAAATATGGAATACATCTCATTTACTTTACTTTAAGAATATGGTTCGATCAATTAAAAACCCTCTTGTTCAAATTGCAAAGAGACTGAAAGAGATGCAGCATGCTCAATGGATTATATATTAGTGATTATTATTAGGATTATATATTAGTGAATCATATTAGTGGATTCAATTATTATGGTCATAAATTCACTTAAAAATGTAAATTTTAAGTTAAAAAATTTTAACCAAAAAACTTGATATTTTTCATATTTGGAACCATTCCATAATCCCAAGCATAAATGATTATATTTCTATCACTTGCTCTTAAGATTGTTTCATTTAATAGAGGTTGGGCATAATTGTTCTCTGCTGCTAATAGAACTGACTGACTTAGCTATAGGAAAATGTAAAATTAATTGGTTTATCCATTACAGTATTTTGCAGTTTATTTCATGATCCTGTGCTTAATACTTGCATAAATAGTAGATTACAAAATGCATTTTTATATCATTAGTATTGAATAATAATAATGCAAATAATTGACTTATAAATGATGTACAATTAATTGGTAGGTGATATTATATTATTAATATTTTTTCATTCTAGCAAGCCTTAACAAAGTCATTAACATGTTAATATAAACTTGATCACCTTCCACTTATTTTCTCATGTGCTACCTACATGTACAAACCTTATTCCTAAATGCATATTTTGTTCTGAAACTTGTCCTTTATATGTTGTGTATCACCATCTCTGGAGAGTTTTATCTGATTGATGTATAAATTACTTTTAATTTTACAGAATATTATTGTTATACTGAATTTATTATTATATAAATAACTTAATTTTACAGAATCATCTATCAACGCACATCCACAAGTTGAGGAGGAGGATGTGACCTTCCAGATGTCTGAAGTACTGAAACAGGCACCAAACAGGCCTGGTGGATCTAGGTACAAGGTAAAATAATTTAATTTTTTTTTTTTTTTTTTTTTACTAATTGTCCGATATATATATATATATATATATATATATATATATATATATATATATATATATATATATATATATATATATATATATATATATATACATATATATATATATATATATATATATATATATATATATATATATATATAATGTGTCGTACCTAGTAGCCAGAACGCACATCTCAGCCTACTATGCAAGGCCCGATTTGCCTAATAAGCCAAGTTTTCTTGAATTAATGTTTTTTCGACTACCTAACCTAACATTTTCAGCTACCTAACCTATCCTATAAAGATAGGTTAGGTTCGGTCATATATCTCTATTAATTTTAACTCCAATAAAAAAAGAATTGACCTCATACATAATGAAATGGATAGCTTTATCATTTCATAAGAAAAAAAATAGAGAAAATATATTAATTCATGAAAAACTTGGCTTATTAGGCAAATCGGGCCTTGCATAGTAGGCTGAAAAGTGCGTTCTGGCGACTAGGTACGACATATATATATATATATATATATATATATATTATATATATATATATATAATATATATATATATATATATATATATATATATATATATATATATAATATCTCTATCACATCTATATCACTTTGTGCTTTAGCCCTGGTGGAGCTTGGTCCACCAGGCTGTTGTTTGGAGTGCCCGCAGATCCACATACAGTCTGCATATGATATACAGTCTGTTGATCAATTAAACTACAGTAGTTAGTTTTATATCATCCGAATGCACCAATATGTGTTCATTCTTCCCAGATGAAGGAACTAGGTAATATTCATCATCTGAATGCACCATCTGATGCTTTAACACACTCATGATACACGAGAGGTTTAAAAAACTTTTAAAACTTTTAAAACTTTTTGACCTATGTATTTAAAAGCAATTCTAAAGTTAAAAAGTGTAGCATAGGCCCCTCGCAGAATGTTCTTAATATGATCCTCAGGTTATAGTTTTCTATCTAAAACCACCCCTAGATCTCTTTCTTGATCAGAATTCTTTATAGATCTCAGTGGCTCGATCATAGAAACTGCTCTAAATCCTTGTTGGCCTGGATTGTGGAGGTCATTGGTCTCTATAAAACTAGTAATCTGACTCCTGATCACTCTCAAATAATTTTATTATGTGGGATGTTAGTGCAACTGGTCTATAATTCTTTGCCAATGCTTGTGTTGTGTTGTGTTGTTTTGGTAGTGATGTGCAATGTGTTGTTTTGGTAGTGATTCGTCCAGTTCTGGTAGTAGTGCGGTTGTTGTGTAGTGTAGTACTTGTGTGCTTGTTAATGACTGTGTATTCCAGTCTTGTGGGTATCTCCTTTCCCCTACGGGCCAACTGCTTTGTTCTTACCTAGCATTTTGCTTTGTTTGGGTATGAATGTTTGTGTGCCGTATATTTTGCAAAATTGCCATATATCTCATTATTTACTCCTCTGCCTAGCAACAAGTCTGTCTAATTATACTCATTAACTGTTTTTCAAAGTTCCCCATAGTGTCCTTTATTGAAATCGAGTTCATGAACCGTTCAATGTTCTTATTTTCTTCTAGATTATATCTTAAAGTATATTTAAATGTTATTGTTATTAAATGTTATTGTGACATTGCATTGCAATTGAGCTATGTTGTTTTACCATACCGTTCATTTCGTGAGTATAAGTATAGATGCCACACTTGTGACAGGTAAAACCATGCCTTTTTTGAAAAACAGCACCGTCTGTTGCACGTAAGAGCAACCCACACTATATTATGTTGCGATATTATTTCAATATTTCCGATTGTATTGATAATTTGAATTTTCATAGATTTCAATTATTTTTCATTTCGATTTAATAATTTTGTGTGACATTGCATTGAAATTGAGCTGTGTTGTTTACCATACTGTTCATTTCATGAGTATAGTTTATTTTTTTATTTTTTTCATTTCATTTTTTTAGCTGTTCTTATTTTTCAGTGATGGGAATATCAGATCATTTGATGTTCCCAATTTTCTGATGGAAGCATCAGACCATTATAGAATGCATCGGATGAGGTAGTTTGGAATGGTGGGGAGGACGAGAGGGGGGTATGGTGGGGAAGACGAGGGGACAGAGGAGAGGGTAATGGTGGGGAGGACGAGGGGACTGGGGAGTTGGGGATGGTGGGGACAGGGGAATGCTGGGGAGGACAAAGGGACAGGTGAATGGGAGATGGTGGGGGAGGAAGAAGGACAGGGGAGGGGAAAATGGTAAGGAGGACGATGGGACAGGGAAGTGGGAATAGTGGGGATGATGTGGGGACAGGGAAGTGGGAAGGACGAGAGGACTGTGGAATGGGGAATAGCAAAGTGAATTATAATTATATATATTAATTAATTCTTATAAATTTCCAGAAGCCTGTATCAACACCCACACTAATGCAACTGAAAGAGATGTTGAGACAAGTATTGCTGATATGTTGAAGAACGCCCCAAACAAACTCGGTGGAAACAGATACAAGGTAAAGTTTGCCAATTTGCTGTAGTCTAATTCAATTTCTTTTTAGTAATCTTCGAGAACATTTATGCTATGAATAAGATAAAATAATGTAACTGATTTTGATTTATTTACTATTTATTATTTATTTACCGTTATTAGTATAATAGATCTCGTAATAATTTTGCAAAAATAATGGCATTTACTATTTTAAAAAAGCTCGGGTGCAGGGGGGGGGGTTATGTAAAAGCCTGGTTTGTGCCTCGGAGAGGCTATGGGAATCCAGTAAGATCGTCCTTTCCTTTCCTCCCTAGAATCTGGATGTAGCAGGTGCTCAATTGTCAAAAGTGAAAAATTGGTTTTGTCTTCCGAATGCACCATTTGTGTAAATTTGCTAATAATCTTTTAAAAATAGTAAAATGCCATTATTTTTGCAAAATTATTACGAGATCTATTATACTAATAACGGTTTGATAAAATACAGTAGACTGCCTACTGGATAATAGTTCCAGTCCACCTGTAGACAGGATCTCACATCAGCTTGTATATTATACAAGGATAAGATTTGATTTACTTTTGTATTTATATGCATATATGCATTTATATGCATTATTCTCTAGAATAATAGATCTCGTAATAATTTTGCAAAAAATAGTGGCATTACTATTTTAAAAAGCTCGGGTGCAGGGGGGGGGGGGTTTGTGTAAAAGCCTGGTTTGTGCCTCGGAGAGGCTATGGGATCCAGTAAGATCGTCCTTCCTTTCCTCCCTAGAATCTGGATGTAGCAGGTGCTCAATTGTCAAAAGTGAAAAATTGGTTTGTCTTCCGAATGCACCATTTCTGTAAATTTGCTAATAATCTTTAAAAATAGTAAATGCCATTATTTTTGCAAATTATTACGAGATCTATTATACTAATAACGGTTTGATAAAATACAGTAGACTGCCTACTGGATAATAGTTCCAGTCCACCTGTAGACAGGGATCTCACATCAGCTTGTATATTATACAAGGATCAGATTTGATTTACTTTTGTATTTATATGCATATATGCATTTATATGCATTATTCTCTAGAATAATAGATCTCGTAATAATTTTGCAAAAATAGTGGCATTTACTATTTTAAAAAGCTCGGGTGCAGGGGGGGGGGGGTTTGTGTAAAAGCCTGGTTTGTGCCTCGGAGAGGCTATGGGATCCAGTAAGATCGTCCTTCCTTTCCTCCCTAGAATCTGGATGTAGCAGGTGCTCAATTGTCAAAAGTGAAAAATTGGTTTTGTCTTCCGAATGCACCATTTCTGTAAATTTGCTAATAATCTTTTAAAAATAGTAAATGCCATTATTTTTGCAAAATTATTACGAGATCTATTATACTAATAACGGTTTGATAAAATACAGTAGACTGCCTACTGGATAATAGTTCCAGTCCACCTGTAGACAGGGATCTCACATCAGCTTGTATATTATACAAGGATAAGATTTGATTTACTTTGTATTTATATGCATATATGCATTTATATGCATTATTCTCTAGAATAATAGATCTCGTAATAATTTTGCAAAAATAGTGGCAATTTACTATTTTAAAAAGCTCGGGTGCAGGGGGGGGGGGGGGGGTTGTGTAAAAGCCTGGTTTGTGCCTCGGAGAGGCTATGGGATCCAGTAAGATCGTCCTTCCTTTCCTCCCTAGAATCTGGATGTAGCAGGTGCTCAATTGTCAAAAGTGAAAAATTGGGTTTTGTCTTCCGAATGCACCATTTCTGTAAATTTGCTAATAATCTTTAAAATAGTAAATGCCATTATTTTAGCCTGAGTATGGTAAGTGTTGCTGAATTTTTTTTAGCCTTGTACATATGTCTTTTGATTAGTTTTTTTGCAGATGAAGGAAGGTGGGGTGGCACATAATTGATTGTTCAGTGTTATGTTTAAGGTACAATAAAACAAAAGCAAAAGTTACTCAAATTCGTTGATTTTTGTAATAGTTAAGAAGGAAAATATTTTAATGCTATTTATTTAATACAGTTGGAAATTAGAAAATCTAATGTTGAGATTGAAAGATATATATTATTCTCTATTACCTTACAGCTTATGCATTATTTTAACAGGTCCAGACGCTGTCTCAAATGGGCGGTGCAAGCTGTGGAGACACAGTGAGACGAATGATGAGGATAGGGACCTATGGGGTCTGGTCTCAGTATTCACTCGTTGGGCGCAAGAGGAAACGTGTCTTCAAAACCTTGGATATTTGTAATGTAATAATAAGTACGTAAATTTGACATTTTTTTGGATTATATATATGTCTGCATGTATTATGTATTATACTTGCATGCTTGTTAATGACTTGTATTCTAGTCTTGTGGGTATCTCCTTTCTCCTACGGGCCAAATGCTTTGTTCTTACCTAGCATTTTGCTTTGTTTGGGTATGAATGTTTGTGTACCTTCATTGTATATTTTGCAAAATTTGCCATATATCTCATTACTCCTCTGCCTAGCAACAAGTCTGTCTAATTATACTCAATAACTATTTTTCAAAGTTTCCCCATAGTGTCCTTTATTGAAATAGAGTTCATGAACCGTTTCAATATCCTTATTTTCTTCTAGATTATATCTTAAAGTATATTTAAATGTTATTGTGACATTGCATTGCAATTGAGCTGCGTTGTTAACCATTCTGTTCATTTCATGAGTATATTTTATTTTCTATTTTTTCATATCATTTTTTTTATCTGTTTTTATTTTTCAGTGATGGGAATATCAGATCATTTGATGTTCCCATCAGAAAATTGGGAAAGTCAGATCTTTTGATGTTCCCAATTTTCAGATGGAAGCATCAGACCATCATGGAATGCATGGGATGAGGTAGTTTAGAATGGTGGGGAGGACGACAGGGGGGATGGTGGGGAAGACGAGGGAACAGAGGAGAGGGTAATGGTGGGGAGGACGAGGGGACAGGGGAATGGAGAATGCTGGGGAGGACAAAGGGGACGAGGGACGGAGGAAGACTGGAGAACAGGGGAACACCTAAATAAAAGCCAACAATGTTATTACTCTGTGGCTTCTTGTCTCCTGACAAAAAGAATTATAATTATATATATTAATTAATTCTTATAACTTTCCAGAAGCCTGTATCAACACCCACACTAATGCAACTGAAAGAGATGTTGAGACAAGTATTGCTGATATGTTGAAGAACGCCCCCAAACAAACACGGTGGAAACAGATACAAGGTAAAGTTTGCCAATTTGCTGTAGTCTAATTCAATCTCTTTTTAGTAATCTTTGTGAACATTTATGCTATGAATAAGATAAAATAATGTAATTGATTTTGACTAAATATGTAGATATATTTAATTTTCTGAGCACTAATAAGAAAGAAAACCAAAATAAGAGGTGGCTACTATCTCTAATAATGGGCTGGAATAATACAGGATATAATAATATATATATATATATAATATATATACATATATTTATATATATATATTATTTATTTATATAAATATATATATGATATATATATTCTATTCTATTAGTCTATTCTATTCTATAGTTTTATATAGATTCTTGTTTTAGTTTTTTTTCTATAATATGGAAAGGGTTTTAATTAATAAATTAAATATTATATAATAAAATAATGTATTATTGAAAACAATTAGTAACAAACAATATTTCATTACAGGGTGGTGAAGCAAGA